>NW_027632409.1:9548197-9688174 GCF_902686455.1 Sciurus vulgaris
AATATTGGAATTGAGGAAGTCACAGAGATATAAACCAAAGGAATGAATAAACTTTTCAATGAAATAATATTCAAAAATTACCCAAACCTAAAGAATGGAATGGAAAGTAAAATACAAGAGGCTTACAGAATACCAAATGTACAAAATTGCAATATATTTACCCCAAGGCATATTGTTATGGAAATGCTTAACATTTAAATAAAGATAGAATTTTAAAGGTTGCAAGAGAAAAGCATCAGATTCCATATAGGTGGAAACTAACACAGATATCATCAAGTTTCTCACCCCAGAAACTAAGTGCTAGAAGGGCCTGGTCAGATTTTTTCAAGCTGTTAATGAACATGGTTGGCAACAAAGAATCTTATACCCAGCAAAACTAACTTTTAGATTTGAGAATGAAATAAAATTCTTCCATGATAAATGAATGTTAAAATAAATTGCAAATAGAAACCTGTGCTACAGAAAATTCTCCACAAAATATTTAATGAGTAGGAAATAAAAAGAAAAAAACAATTTAAGTCAGCAATGGGAGAAAGTACCCTAAGTGTAGAACCAAAATAAAAAAGGTAAACCAAGCCACACTAAAAACTAAAAATAAGCCAAAAAAACTGGAAATACAAATCATATCTCAATAATAAACCTGAATGCTAATGTCCTAAGCTCATCAATCAAAAGGTATATGCTGGCAGATTGGAATAAAAAGAAAGACCCAACAATATGCTGCCTTCAATAGACTGATCTCATAAAATAAAAACATCCACATACTAAAGGTGAAAGGATGGGAAAAAACATACCATGCACATTGACTCAGGAACAAGTGGGGGTTACTCAGGTAAAATGGACTTCAAGACAAAGTTAGAAGAGATGAAGAAGAACATTTATTACTGCTGAAGGGAACTATTATTTAGGAAGACATAACAATTATAAATATTTATGTTCCAAATAACAACACATATATGTACATCAATGATATTCTTCTCAATTCCAGGAACCAAATAGACCACAACACAATAATTCTGGGTGACTTCAACACAGTGCTTTCACCACTGGATAGATATTACAAACAAAACCTGAACAAACAATCCATTCAAATTAATAACACAATCAATTACTTAACCTAAAACACATATATGGAATATTTTATCCATCAAAGAGCAAATACATTTTATTCTCTGCAGTACATGGATTCTTCACTAAAATAGAACATATATTATGTCACAAAGCAGTCCTTAGTAAATCTGAAAAATAGAAACACTATCTTGTGTTCCATCAGATCATAATGGAATGAAATTACAAATCAATGAAAAATAAAAAACAGAAAATACCCCAACACCTGGAGACTAAATAATATGCTACTTAATGTAGCATGGATAACAGAAAATATAAAGGAGGAAATAAAAAAATTATTAGGAGTAAATGAGAATAACAATACAACATATCAAAACCTCTGGGACACTATGAAAGCAGTACTAAGAGGAAAATTTACTGCATGCAATGCATTAAAGGAAAAAATAAAAAGTCAACAACTGAATGTAACAACTAAATGACCTAACACTACATCTCAAAGCCCTAGAAAAGGAAAAGAAAAACAACACCAAAATTAGTAAAAGGCAGGAAATAATTAAAATCAGATCTGAAATCAAAGTAACTGAAACTAAAGAAAGAATTCAAAAAAATTGACAAAACAAAAAGTTGGTTCTTTGAGAAAGTAAACAAATAGATAAACAGCCACAGTAATGAAGAGAAGGAGTTAGATAATTTAAATTACAAACTTCATGATGAAAAAGGAAATATCATGACAGAAACCATTGAAATATATAACATAATTAGAAGCTACTTTGAAAATCTATACTCCAAGAAGGTAGAAAATTTCAAAGACATCGAAAAATTTTCAAGACATATGATCCTCCCATATTGAATCAAGAGGACATACACAATTTAAACAGATCAATTTCAAGCAATGAAATAGAAGAAGCCATCCAAAAGCTTACAAACAAAGAAAAGCCTGGAATCAGATTCTCAGCTGAGTTCTACAAGACCTTCATGAAAGAACTTATACCAATACTCCTCAAAGTATTCCATGAATTATGGAGGAAATTCTTCCAAATTTATTTTGTGAAGCCAGTATCACCCTGACACCAAAACCAGAAAAACACACATCAAGGAAAGAAAACTTTAGACCAACTTTGCTCGTGAACACAGATACAAAAATTCTTAACAAAATTCTTGAAAATCGCATAAAAAACTTATTAAGAAAATAGTGCACAACAATCAAATTTGGTTCATCCCAAGGATGAAAGGTTGTTTCAACATCTGGAAAAAATAAATGTAATTCATCACATCAATAGACTTAAGGTTATGAATCATATGAGTATTTCAATTGGTGCAGAAAAAACGTTTGATAAAATACAACACTATTATGCTCAAAACACTAGAAAAAGTAGAATAGTAGGAACATTCCTCAACATTGTGAAGGTTATCTGTGCTAATTCCACATACAAAATCATTCTTAATGGAGAAAAACTGAAAACATTCTCTTAAAACCTGGAAAAAAACATGGATGACCTTTTTTGTCACTTCTATTCAACATCATCCTTGAAACACTAGCCAGAGCAACTAGGCAAACCAAAGAAATTAACAGGATACAAATAGGAAAAGAAGAACTCAAGCTATGACTATTTGCTGACTACATTATATTATATTTAGAGGATCCATAAAACTCCACCAGAAGACTTCTAGAACTAGAATTTTTTTTTATTTTATTGTAGACAAATGGGATACATGTTGTTTCTGTTTGTACATGGTGTAAAGGCATACCATTTGTGTAATCATAAATTTACATAGAGTAATGTTGTTTTATTCATTCTGTTATTTTTTCCCTTCCCCCACCCCTCCCACCCCTCTTTTTCCTCTATACAGTGCTTCCTTCCTCGATACTTGCCCCCTCCCTAACCCTAACTCTAACCCTAACACTAACACTTCCCTCCCCCCATTATGTGTCATCATCCACTTATTAGCGATATCATTCATCCTTTGGCTTTTTGAGATTTAGAACTAGAATTTTTAATTGATAAATGAATTCAGCAAAATAGTAGGATATAAAATCATCACACATAATGTAATACATTTCTATTCATAAGTTATGAATATTCTGAAAGTAAAATTAGGAAAACTACTTCATTCACAACAGCCTCAAAAAAAAAAAAAAAACCACTTGGTAATCAATCTAACAAGGAGGTGAAAGATCTCTACAATGAAAACTACAGAATCCTAAAGAAAGAAATTTTTAAAAGCCTTAGAATTATCTCCCATATTCTTGAGTAGGCAGAATTGTATTGTCAAATGTCCCTACTTACAAAGGCACTATGTATATTTAAGAAAATTCCAATTAAAATCTCAATGACATTCATCATAGAAATAGAGAAATTCATTGTGAAGTCCATCTGGAAAAATAAAAGACCAAGGATAACCAACGCAATTCTGGATAGCAAGAGTGATGTATGAGATATCACAATACCAGACCTTAAACTCTACTATTGAGAAATAGTAACAAAAACTACATGGTATAGGCACCAAAATATACAGGTATACCAAAGGTAGAGAATAGAAGACACAGAGACAATCCCACATAAGTACAGTTACCTCATACTAGATAAATGTGCCAAAAACTTGCAATGGAAAAAAGATATCCTCTTCAACAAATGGTGCTAGGAAAACTGGAAATCCATGTGCAGTAAAATGTAATTACACCTCTATCTCTCATCCTGCACAAAACTCAACTCAAAATGAATCAAGGATCTAGGAATTAGACCAGAGATAGTTCACCTAAATCATCATGATGGTTTAGTACCAGACTTTTTTAATAAGGCTCCCAAGAGCACAAGAAATAAAAGCAAGAATCAAAAAATGGGAGGTATTCAAACTAAAAATATTTTTGTCAACAAATAAAACAATCCATAATGTGAAAAAAAGAGCCCACAGTGTGGGAGAAAATCTCTTCTGCATGCACTTCACATAGAGCACTAATAGCAAAAATTTATTAAAAAATACTTGCAAAACTATACCAAAAATACAAACAAACCAATGAGTAAATTGGCTAAGGAATTGGGCAGACACTTTACAGAAGATATAGATGTGATATAAAAATATATGAAAAAGTATATCTCATCTCTAGTAATTAGAGTAATGCAATTAAAATATACCCTAAGATTTCATCTAACTCCAAATAGAATGGAAATTATCTGGAACACAAGCAATAACAAATGTTGGTGTGAATGTGGGGAAAAGATTCACTTATACATTGCTGTTTGGGTTGAAAATTGGTGCAGCCACTCTGGAAAGCAGTATGGAGATTCCTCAGAAAACTTGAAATGGACCCACAATTTAACCCAGCTATCCCACTCCTCAGCTTATACCCAAAGGACTTAAAATCAGCATACTACAGTGATACAATCTCATCAATGTTTACAGCTGCTCAGTTCATGATAGCTAGATTGTGTAACCAATGTAGATTCTCTTCAATTGATGAATGGATAAAGAAACTGTGTTATATATACACAATGGAATACTTCTCAGCCATATAGAAGAATAAAATGGCATTTACTGGTAAATGGATGGAGTTGGAGGATATAGTGCTAAGTGAAATATGCAAATCCCACAAAAACAATGGCTGAATGTCTTATCCAACAAGTTAATGATGGGACATAAAAGGGGGGACATGGTAAGTGAAGATGGAGGCACTTTGATTTGTGTAGAAGAAAAAGGGGTGGGTGGGGTGGGAGGGGTGGGGAAAGAGAGATAGTGGACCAAGACAGACTTTATTACCCTATGTTTATGTAAGATTACAGAATTGGTGTGAGTCTACAGTGTGTTCACCCATAGAAACAAGAGTTGTACCCCATTTGTGTACAATGAATCAAAATTCAGTCTTTAAAGAAATATATATGTACTTTAAAAATATTTTCTTGTCAGGGTATATTTGTTAATATTGATGTATCAATTTTGATTGGTCATTGTAGATTCATTCATATCAACCCATAGTGGTAAATTTGTTATTGACTTCCCATTGGGGTAGATTTTTTAATATCAACTCTTTGGTGTATATTCATCAATATTGACTCATTGGTGTAGGTTTTATCATATTGACCAAACAGAATAGTTTCCTCAATATCAACTCAAGTCTTTTGAATCATTGACATCAACTCAACTGTGTAGATTCATTGAAATTGACTCATCAGTGTAGATTTGTCTATATTGACACTTTGTGGTAGATTCATTGATATCTACCTCATTGGTGTAGATTTGTCAATGTTGTCCCATGAGTGTAGATTCATTGAAATCAACTCTGGTTTAGATTGGTCAATAAAGCCTCAATGAGGTAAATTAATCAATATTAACTTATCAGTCTTGATTCATCAATATTGACTTGACAGGGTAAATTTATAGATATCTACTCATTGGTGTAGACTCATTGACATCTATTCATTGACATAGATTTGTAGATAACAACCATAAGGGATACAATTGTTAATATCAACCCATCAGTGTAAACTCATAAATATCTACTAGTTGGTGTAGATTAATTGATATTGACCTCTCAGAGTAGATTTGTTAGCATCTATTCTTCAGTTTAGATTCAGTGATATTGACAAACTGGGGAAGATTGATCAATATTGACCTATCATGAGATAATTGATAATATTGACTTGACTGCTTGAATTCATCAATTTTTACTCATTGGTAGAGATTCATATAGATTGACTCAACTGGTTACTTTCATTGGTATTGATATGTTAATATTAATATGTCAATGTTGATTTATTGATATTGATCCATCAGGGTACATAATTCAATATCAAGTGTTCTGTGCATATTCGGCAATATCAAGTTGTTGATATAGATCAATAAATATCAAAACTTTGTTGTAGATTTGTCAATATTGAATCATCAGGAGAGATTTGCCCATATTAACCCATCAGGTTTTATTCCTCAATATCAAATCTCTTGGTTAGATTCATTTAATATCAACTCTCTTATTAGATTCATCATTATAAACTTAACTATTTCAACTTGTCAAAATATACTCATTGGGGTAGATTTGTCTATATCAACCAATGGGATTAGACTTGTTGATAACCCTTTAGTGTAGATACATCAAAATAGATTTTTCAGGGTAGATTAGTCCATATCAACTCCTTGAGGTAGATTGTTCAATATTGACACTTCTCATTAGATTCATCAATATCAACCCATTCATGTAGATTCATCAAAATTGACTCATCAGCATAGATTGATCAATAGTGAAACTTCAGTGTAGATTCTTTGATATTGATGAGTGATGTAGATTTGATTTTTGATTTTGATTTGGTGATGTAGATTCATTGATATGGAATTTATGGGGTAGAGTCATCAATATTGAATCACCTATATAGATTAATTGGTATAGACTCATCAGTTATGATACATCACTGTAGACTCATCAAATTTGACTCAAAGGTTAGATTTGCCAATATTTATTCATCAGTGTAGGGTCATCTATACTGACTTCAGGGTAGATTTGTCAATATTGACTCTTTGAGATTGATTCCTCGACATTGACCCATAAGGGAAGATTGATTGATATTAACTGAACTGGGTAGATTTGTTGGTATCAACTCATGAGTGTAGATATGTTGATATCAATATGTCAGTATAGATTAGTTGATATTGACTTGAAGGCATGGATTCATTAATGTCAACTCTTCAGTGTAGATCACTAGATATAGATTCAATTGGGTATATTCATCAATATTAACTCAACAGGGTAGATTTGTCAATATTGACTTGTCAGGGTAGATTTGTTGATATCAACCATAGTGATCGATTCACACTGACATTGTCATGTGCATTTGTCAATATTGACTCAATGGGGGTAGATTTGGTGATATCTACTCATTGGTGTTGATTTATCGATATCTGCTCATCATTGTAGATTCATCAATTACAAACGATAGGGGTATTGATCAATGTCAACTGTCAGTATAGATTCATTAATATCTACTTGTTGGTGTAGATTAATTGATATCAACCCTTAGGGGTAGATTCATCAATATTAACCAGTCATGGTAGATTTGTCAATGTTCATATGATGATACTGATTTGTCAGTTTAGATTCCTTGATATTGCCCTGAAAATGTAGATTTTTCAATATTAGCTCTTCTGGGTGTATTCATCAATATCAACCCATTGGTGTGGATTTGATAATAACTATCACCAGGGAAGATTCATCGATATTGAATCATCAGGATACATTCATCTATATCAACCCACTGGTGTAGTAGCAGGAGTAATAGAACTGGTGAAACATTGTAATTGCCTAGTATAAGTGTTCCTCTATTCCCAGAAGATTTGTGACTGAAGTCAAGTTTAGAGCTGAAAAGACTTGCACAGAGCCTCATCATGCATGGTTTTACCACAGCAGCTAAACAGCCTGTGCTCTTGCACATGAAAACTTCCAGGCACCAGTCATGCCACAGTCATGAGGTCATCAGAGACCCCCAATCTCAATCACTGCTCTCCCATCTTGTCACCACTCTGCACAGAAATGTAGTCATTTGAGTAGACTCATCTATATCAACCAATGGGGATAGATTTGTTAATATTGACTTGGTGGATTAATTTTATCAATATTGATTCAATTGGTTTGATTGATTCAATTTGTCAAAATCAATTCATTTGGATACACTCATCAATTTGGCCCACTGTGTTGATTCATCAATATTAAATTGATGGCATAGATTTATTGATATGGACCCATAGGAGTAGACTTATCAATATCAAACTGTAGGGGTAAATTTGTTCATATCAACACATCAGTATAGATTCATCAATATCAACTTTTTGGGTGGATTCATTGATATTGATATGTTGATATTGATTCATCGATACAGATTCATTATTATTGACTCATCAGTGTAGATGCATAGATATCAACTCATCAGGGTAGATTTGTTGATATCGATTCTTCAGTGTAGATTTATAGATATCAACCTATTTTTGTTGGTTTATTGAAATTAAACCTATGGAGTAGATTCATCAATATTAACCTGTCAAAGTACATTTGTCAACATCGACCAATCAATGTAGTTTGGTCAATATTGATCCACTGGGTTATATTTGTTCATATCTACACATTGGGGTAGATTTGTCAATATTGATACAAGCATGTAGATTCATAAATATTGACTCATTGTGATAGATTGTTCATTATCAATTTGTCATTCAATGATATGATATAGATACATTGATGGGTAGATTTGTGAATATCAACTTGTCAGTGTAGATCATCAATATTTACCCACTGGTGTACAATCATCAATATAAATCCATCAAGCTAGATTCATCTGTATTGCCCCTTTGAAGTATATTTGCCAACATTGACTTTTTGGTGCATATTCATTGTTATTGATTTGTCTGTGTAGATTCCTCCACACCAACCCACTGTGTTAGAACTGTCAATATCTACTTGATGGAATATATTCATGGATGTCAATCATAGGTGTTGATTCATTGATATTAATTCATTGGTGTAGATTCTCTGATATAAAACAATTGGAGCAGATTCACTGATATTGACTCTTCAGTGTAGATCCATCTATATCAATCCATTGAGTTACATTCATCAATATCAACTTGTTGGGGTAGATTCATTGACATTGACCAGTAGATTTTGATTCATCTATATTGACTCATCAGTGTAGCTTTGTTGATATTGAACTATCCATGTTGATTCATCAGATATTGATTTGTCAATATTGATTCATAGATGCAGCTTCTTTATATTGAACCATCAGGGTATATTAATCAATATCAACTCCTCTGGATAGATTCATTGTTATTGTCCTGATGGTAGATTTGCTGATATTGACTTTTCGGCACAGATTCATCAATATTGAATCATTGGTGTAGATTCTTCCATATCTATTCTTTTGGGGTAGATTTATCAAAATTGTTTCAATTGGGTAGGTTTGACAATATCAAAATATCAGAGTAGATTCTTTAGTATTGACCCATTGGTCTAGATTCATTGATATTGACTTGATTCTGTAAATTCATCAATGTCACCTTAAAGCTGCAGATGCATCAATATCTACCTGTGAGGGCAGATTCATCAATATTAATTTGAAGGTTTAGATTCATCAACTTTGACACTTTGGTGAGGAAACAGCTATGTGAACCCTTCGGCATAGATTTGTTGATATGACGCATAGGCATACATTCATCAATATCAACTCAATGGTGCAAATTTGTTGATATCGACTTGTTGGGGTATATTGTTCACTATTGATTTGCTGATATCAACTCTTCAATGTAGGTATGTCAACACTGACTTAATGGGGAAGGTTTGTCAATATCTAATCACCTGTGTAGATTTGTCAAAATTGGACCATCAGTGTAGATTCATGGATTATGACTCATCAGGTTAGAGTCGTTAATATCTACTCACTGGTATAGATTTATTGATATCAACACATTAAGGTAGATTCAGCAATATTGACTCAATAGGATTCACTTGTTGATATTGACACATTGATGTGGATTCTTTGATATTGATGCTGGAGTTTATTTGTTGATATCAACTCTGGAAAGATTTGTTGGTATTGATGTGTTCATATTCTTTCATCAATGTACATTTGTAAATATTGACTCACAATGATAGATTTTTTTAATTAAAAATCATAAATATACATAGGGCAATGTTGCTTGATTCATCCTATTACTTTTTTCCCTTCCCACCACCCCTTCCGCCCCTCTTTTCCCTCAATACTGTCCATCTTTCTTCCATTTTTACCACCCTCCTTATCCCTAACCATAAACCTTACCCTAACCCTAACGCTAAGACCTCCTACTCCCCAATATATGTCCTCATCCGCTTATCAGCGAGATCATTTGTCCTTTAGTATATTGAGATTGGCTTATCTAGCTTAACATGATATTCTCCAATTTCATCCATTTGCCTGCAAATGCCATAATTTTATCATTCTTCATGGCAGAGTAATATTCCATTGCATATATACGCCAGAGTTTCTTTATCCATTCATAAACTGAAGGGCATCTAGGTTGGTTCCAAAATCTGGCTATGGTGAATTGGGCAGCTATGAACATTGATGTGGCTGTATCTCTGTAGAATGCTGATTTAAAGTCCTTTGGGTATAGGCCAAGGAGTGGGATAGCTGGGTCAAATGGTGGTTCTATTCCAAGATTTCTGAGGAAACTCCATTCTGCTTTCCAGAGTGACTGAACTACTTTGCAACTCCACCAGCAATGTATGAGTGTACCTTCTTCCCCACATCCTTGCCAACACTTATTGTTGCTTGTGTTCTTGATAATCACCATTCTAATTGGGGTGAGATGGAATCTTAGGGTGGTTTTGATTTGCATTTCTCTTATTACAAGAGATGTTGAACATTTTTTCATATATCTGTTGATTGCTTGTACATCTTCTTCTGTGAAGTGTCTGTTCATTTCCTTAGCCCTTTTGTTGATTGCTTTATTTGTATTCTTGATATAGAGTTTTTTGAGTTCTTTATAGATTCTGGAAATTAGAGCTCTATCTGTCATATGAGTGGCAAAGATATTCCCCCACTCTGTAGGCTCTCTCTTCACATTACTGATAGTTTCCTTTGCTGAGAGAAAGCTTTTTAGTTTGAATCTATCCCAGTTGTTGATTCTTGCTTTTATTTCTTGGGCTATGGGAGTCCTGTTAAGGAAGTCTGATCCTAAGCAAACAAGGTGAAAGTTGGACCTACATTTTCTTCTATAAGATGCAGGGTCTCTAGTCTGATTCCGAGGTCCTTAATCCATTTTGAGTTTAGTTTTGTGCAGGGTGAAAGATAGGGGTTTAATTTCATTCTGTTGCATATGGTTTTCCAGGTTTCCCAGCACCATTTGTTGCAGAGGCTGTCTTTTCTCCATTGCATATTTTTGGCACTTTGTTTAGTATGAGAAAATTGTATTTATTTGGGCTTGTGTCCATGTCCTCTATTCTGTACCATTGATCTACCTGTCTATTTTGGTACCAATACCATGCTGTTTTAGTTACTATTGCTTTGTAATAGAGTTGAAGATTGGGTATTGCAATACCCCCTGCTTCGCTCTTTCTACTGAGGATTGCTTTAGCTATTTTGGGTTTCTTATTCTTCCAGATAAATTTCATAATTGCTTGCTCTATTTCTGTAAGGTACATCATTGGGATTTTAATTGGAATTGCATTGAATCTGTATAGCACTTTAGGTAGTATGGCCATTTTGACAATATTAATTCTGCCTATCCAAGAACATGGGAGATCTTTCCATCTTCTAAGGTTTACTTTAATTTCTTTCTTTAGTGTTCTGTAGTTCTCATTGTAGAGATCTTTCACCTCTTTTCTAAGATAAATTCCCAAGCATTTTATTTTTTTTTTTGATGCTATTGTGAATGGGGGAGTTTTCCTAATTTCTCTTTCTGAAGATTCATCACTTATGTATAAAAATGCATTGGGTTTATGAGCATTGATCTTGTAACCTGCTACTTTACTGAATTCACTTATGAGTTCTAAGAGTTCTCTGGTGAAATTTCCAGGTTCCTCTAAATATATAATCTTGTCATCAGCGAATAGGGATAGTTTGATTTCTTCTTTTCCAATTCGTATCCCTTTAATTTCTTTGGATTGTCTAATTGCCCTGGCTAGAGTCTCAAGAATGATGTTGAATAGAAGTGGTGAAAGCCCTGTCTTGTTCCAGGTTTTAGGGGGAATGCTTTCAATTTTTCACCATTTAGAATGATATTGGCCATGGGCTTAGCGTATATGGCCTTTACAATGTTAAGGAATGTCCCCACTACTCCAAGTTTTTCTAGTGTTTTGAGTATGAAGGGATGCTGTATTTTATCAAATGCTTTTTCTGCATCTATTGAAATAATCTTGTGATTCTTAACTTTTAGTCTGTTGATATGGTCAATGACATTTATTGATTTCTGTATGTTGAACCATCCTTGCATCCCTGGGATAAAACCCACTTGATCGTGGTGCACTATCTTTTCTATCAAAAAACAAACTGAACCAAATGACTGGGAATACAAATCATATCTCAATAATAACCGTGAATGTTAATGGCCTAAATTCATCAATCAAAAGACACAGGCTGGCAGATTGGATTAAAAAGAAACATCCAGCAATATGATTCCTGCAAGAGACTCATCTCATAGAAAAAGATACCCACAGACTAAAGGTGAAAGGATGGAAATAATATACCATGCACATGGACTGAGTAGAAAAGCTGGAGTATCTATCCTCATATCAGATAATGTTTACTTCAAGCCAAAGTTAGTCAGAAGGGATAAAGTAGGACATTACATACTGTTTAAGGAAAACATAAATCAGCAAGACAGAATAATCATAAATATGTATGCCCCAAGTTTTGGCTCATCCATATACATCAAACAAATCCTTCTCAATTCCAGAATTCAAATAGACCACAACACAATAATACTAAGTTATTTTAACACACCTTTCTCACCACTTGATTAATCTTCCAAACAAAAATTGAAAAAAGAAACCATAGGTCTCAATTACACAATCAATAATTTAGACTTAAGGAACCTATGTAGAATATAACATCCAACATAGAGCAAATACACTTTCTTCTTAGCAGCACATGGATCCTTCTCTAAAATAGACCATATTTTATGCAACAAATATAATGTTACCAAACACAAGAAGATAGTGATACTACCGTGTATTCTATCAGATCATAATGGATTGAAAATAGAAAGAAATGACAGAATACAACTAGAAACTACTTCAAAACATGGAGAATAAACAATACACTATTGTACGATGAGTGGATACAGAAGACATTAGGATGGAAATAAAAAAATTCTTAGACATAAATGAGACCAAAGTTACATCATATCGAAATCTCTGGAACACTATGAAAGCAGTACTTAGAGGAAAATTTATGCCATAGATCCCATTCAATAAAAGAAGAAAAAAACTCAACAAATAAATGACCTAACACTACAGCTCAAAGCTGTAGAAAAAGAAGAACAGATCAACACCAAAAGAAGTAGTAGGCAGGAAATAGTTAAAATCAGAGCGGAAATTAACAAAATTGAAACAATAGAAAAATAGACAATAGAATAAAAATGGAAAAATTGACAAAATAAATAGTTGAAACAATAAACAAAATTGATAAATTCTTAGCCACTCTAACAAAGAGAAGGAGAGAGATAACACAAATTGCTAAAATTTGGAATGAACAAGAAAATATCACAACAGACATGATTGAAATACAAAACATAATCAGAAGCTATTTTGAAAATATATACAACAAAATAGAAATTCTTGAATGCACTAACAGGTTTCTAGAGACATATGGATTATCTAAACTGAATGAGGAGGACATACACAATTTAAATAGATCAATTTCAAGTAATGAAATAGAAGAAGTCATCAAAATTCTACCAAAAAGGAAAAGTCTGGGACCAGATGGGTTCTCAGCCGAGTTCTACAAAACCTTTAAAGAAGAGTTCATTCCAGGACTTCTCAAAGTATTTCATAAAATAGAAGAGGAGGGAACCCTCCCAAACTCATTCTATAAAGCCAATATCACCCTGATCCCTAAACCAGACAGAGACATACCTAGGAAAGAAAATTACAGACCAATATCCTTAATGAACACTGATGAAAAAATTCTCAACAACAATTTAGCAAATCGCACACAAAAATATATTAAAAAGATAGTGCCTGGGGTCTTACCCCAGGGATAAAAGCTTGGTTCAACATCTGGAAATCAATAAATGTAATTCACCATATTAATTGGCTTAAAGTCAGGAATCACATGGTTATTTCAATAGATGCAGAAAAATCATTTAATAAAATACAGCATCCCTTTATGCTGAAAACACTAGAAAAAATAGGGAGAGTGGGAACATTCCTTGACATTGTAAAAGCTGTCTATGCTAAGCCCATGGCCAGTATTATTCTAAATGGTGAAAAACTGAAAGCATTCTGCTTAAAAACTGGAACAAGGCAAGAATGCCCTCTTTCACTACTTCTACTTAACATTGTTTTTGAAACTCTAGCCAGAGCAAGTAGACAGACCAAAGAAATTAAATGTATACCAACAGGAAAAGAAGAACTCAAATTATCCCTATTTGCTGATGACATGGATATGTATTTGGAAAAAATGGAAAATTCCACCAGAAAACTTTTAGAACTCATAAATTAATTTAGTAAATTAGCAGGATATAAGATCAATACTCATAAATCTAATACATATTTATTCATAAGTGAAGAATCCTCAGAAGGAGAAGTTAGAAAGATTATCCCATTCACAATAGCCTTGAAAAAAATAAAATACTTGGGAATCAATCTAACGAAAGAGGTGAAAGACCTCTACAATAAGAAATACAGAAGACTAAAGAAAGAAATTAAAGAAAATGTTAGAAGATGGAAAGATCTATGTTCTTGGATAGGCAGAATTAATATTGTCAGAATGATCATAATACCAAAAGTTCTATACAGATTCAATGCAATTCCAATTAAAATCCCAATGATGTACTTCTCAGAAATAGAGCAAGAAATCATGAAATTCATCTGGAAGAATAAGAAACTCTGAATAGCTAAAGTTATTCTTAGCAGGAAGAGTGAAGCAGGGCATATCGCAATATCAGGACTTCAACTATACTACAAAGCAATAGTAACAAAAATGTCATGGTATTATTACCAAAGTGAGACAGGTAGATCAAAGGTACAGAATAGAGCACATGAACACAAACCCAAATAAATACAATTTTCTCATACTAGACAAAGGTGCCAAAAATATGCATTGGAGAAAAGATAGCCTCTTCAACAAATGGTGCTGGGAAAACTGGAAATCCATATGCAACAGAATGAAATTAAACCCCTATCTCTCACCCTGCACAAAACTCAACTCAAAATGCATCAAGGACCTCGGTATCAGACCAGAGACCCTGCATCTTATAGAAGAAAAAGTAGGTCCAAACCTTCAACTTGTTGGCTTAGGATCAGACTTCCTTAACAGGACTCCCATAGCACAAGAAATAAAAGCAAGAATCAACAACTGGGATAGATTCAAATTAAAATCTTTCTCTCAGCAAAGAAAACTATTAGCAATATGAAGAAACAACCTACAGAGTGGGAGAAAATCTTTGCTACTCATACTTCAGACAGAGCACTAATTTCCAGAAAAATAAAGAACTCAAAAAACTCTACACCTAGAGTACAAATAACCCAATCAACAAATGAGCTAAGAAAATGAACAGACAATTCACAGAAGAAGATCTACAAGCAATCAGCAGATATATGAAAAAATGTTCAACATCTCTAATAATAAGAGAAATGCAAATAAAAACTACCTGAAAATTCCATCTCACCCCAATTAGAATGGTGATTATCAAGAATACAAGCAACAAGAGGTGTTGATGAGGATGTGGGGATAAAGGTACACTCAAACATTGCTGGTGGGTCTGCAAATTAGTGCAGCCACTCTGGAAAGCAGTGTGGAGATTCCTTAGAAACCTTGAAATGGAACCCCATTTGACCCACCTATCCCACTCCTTTGCCTATACCCAAAGGACTTAAAATCAGCATACTACAGAGATACATCCACACCAATATTCATAGCTACTCAATTCACAATAGACAGAATGTGGAACCAACCTAGATGCCCCTTAATTGGTGAATGGATAAAGAAAATATGATATTGAGATATGTGTATATATATATATATATATATATATATATATATAATGGAATATTTCTCAGCCATAAGAATAATAAAATTATGGTCTTTGCAGGAAAATGGATGAAATTGGAAAATATCATGCTAAGTGAGATAAGCCAATCTCAAAATACCAAAGGATGAATTAGCTGGCTGATAAGTGGGTGATGACACATAATGGGTTTGGGAGGGGGGCAAGAATGGAGGAAGGAGAGTCTGTATAGAGGAAAAAGAGGGATGGGGGAAGGGAAAAATAACAGAATGAGTCAAAAACTATTACCCTATGTATATGTATGATTACACAAATGGTATGCCTTTATTTCATGTACAGAGAGACAAGATGTATCCCATTTATTTACAATAAAAATAAATTTAAACAAACAAGTTTTTTGCAAGTGAATCTCTTTCAAACTGAATACTGACACATCTAAAATTCACAGACAAAAGTCATTAGATGAAGGTCAATATTATTACAAACATATATGATACAACTATAAAGGAGCATTTAAAAAGTTTATAGAGATCCAACGTAAAACTACTGCACTTATATGTCCATATAGCCCTGCTCAAAGTTTTGTCTTTTTTTGTCCATTTTCAGGAGGAAACCAAAGGAAGTAATCCCTTTTCAGAACCCTTCCCTAAACTCTGATTTAAAGTGTCGTGCAAGCAGGTGTTTCTCTGAAAGAAAAAAAATCAAAAAAATAAAAGAACAAAAAACACATGGTATTTGTTCCAGAACTTTCTGGGTTGGGAGACCTCATAAAATGCATTACCAGGTTCTTATTCTCTCTGTTCTTTATTGTTATTTCATGATGGCATAAAGGTATCAGGTCCTCAAACTACCTTCAGATTTTTAGTGAAGAACATGGAACAAATTGGTTCTACTACCTTAAACTGAAATTTGGTATTAACAATGCAATATAAACTTGTTTTAAAAGCACCTGTAATTCATTTCTCATTTCCAACCTCTGTCAGAATGTAGTCTTAAATTTAAAAATATCCTGTAAAGGCTGAGTAAAAGTCTAAAGTATTTCTTATTCAATTTGCTTCTTGCTGATTGCTATATAAATCTCAATGAATCTCTTTTCTCTAGTAAATGAGAATTGGAAATAAATGAAAGCTTTCCATAGCTCAGTTTTCAAATATTCTCCTAATCCCTAACTTATCTTACTCCATTTTAAAGTAAGACACTGGGCTAATTTATATAAATGAATGTCAGAAGTGAAATTTAAGAGTTACCTCCCACATGGGAAATGTATTATTTTAATGGCTCTGATAATACACTGATCCCTGTTATAGGGATGGTAAAGTCAGATAGATGCTCAGAAAGGAAATTCATCTTTATATATTAGGGTAAGGTTTTTCCACTAATGAATTGAAGCTATATAGGGCCTACAGATGCCATCACAGATGGTATATTTCAAATTAAATGCAGTAAGTTTGATGACCCATACTTAAGTATTAGTGGTTTCTTACAGTTTCTTAGAGTAGTGGCAACATATATATTTAAAAATTTTACAGAATAAAAATTATGACTGACTTGAAAGACTACAGTGGGGGCTCCTTCCTTTAAGAAATTTTGATTGACTTTTGAAAATGACCAATGTTTCAGATTTAAAATCAGAAACCATCTCTTTCTAAACCTCTAATCCATCTCATTCCTCAACACTAGACAAATTGGCATAAAGGGGGAAATCTTTGGATTTTCTTTCTTTATGGTAAAGCAGGTATTTTGGGGCACAGACTTTGAAATTATGTATGCTTCATGGCCTCTTCTGCTGAAATCCTTTTCTTAGATTCAAACTGTAAAAAATCAAATTACTGCTTCATTAACTTTTACTCTCAGTTACTATAAAAGTCAGAAAAGGACAAATCAGTATTTACAGCATTTTTAAAAAAATCTTGGTTGTTTAATATGAGGACTATTTTCAAGTACTGATTTGGAGTATTTCAGATACACTTGAATTTGAATTGCTATTGAAATTATACAGTAATAATTATATCTCAGTTTCACAATTTCAAGATAATTATGGACCTTAGGTAAAACTTTAGATTCCTCTATTTTCAGAAATGATAAAAAGGGCTGGGGAGATAGCTCAGCTGGTAGCGTGCTTTGCCTCACAAGCACAAGGCCCTGAGTTCAATCCCCAGTACTGCAAAAAGAAAAAAAAAGAAATGATAAAAAATTAAAATATTCAACTTTTGCTCTTACTTTTCTTCATGAATCACCAAGGGCTGGGTGCAATACAGTCAGTGTCCTTATGGCAGATGTTCTTAGTAACCTATCAATAACCACTGTCCCTTTTCCTTGTTAATTGACAGATGGATTATAAATCAGGACTGTTTCTAAGTTTAGGATAATTACAACAGTCCTGCTCCCAATTTCGAGTCTCTCTAACAATTAATGTGCTGGCCAATGAGACTTTGGAAGAAGCCTTTCAGGGGTTTCTATGAAAGCCTAGCTTTCAAAATTTAAGAGAATAAATGTGGCTGGTACTACCCTTTTTCTCCCACTTCTTCATGCTTTGGAGGAAATGTGAGTGGTATTTGGAGCTGCAGCAACCTGAAAGGCAGTTAACCATAAGGTAAAAGAGAATATAAGAGATCGAAAATTTGGAGGACATGGTCTTGACATAGTTGATAAATGCCAACCACTGTTCTTGGTCACAATGAGAGATCCAGATCATTAAAGAAACTATGTAATAAATATAACATATATTGTATAACATATGTATATACATATATATATATATATATACATATATACATATATATATGTTTAACATAAGCATGTTCCTGAAATATTCTGGATACTCCCATAAATAATCATTATCATTCTACATATGAGAAAACTGAGGCTTAATGACATTCCAGAATTACAAAATAAGATGTGACTTACCTGTAGAAATATTGTTAACAACTCAATTCCTTCACAGTCTAACATAGATATAACAATTAAAAATGTGGCACTTTTCATCTTAGCTGATAGAAACTTTTCAGCTAAAACTATTTTATAAATGTTTTTGTTTGCTAAATTTAAATTTCCTAAAAGAGATACTCTTGTTGAATTCAAATAGACTCAAAACTATTTTAGTCTAAAGAGGCTAAACTTGTCATTGCCTTAGGAAGAGATCATAAATAGCATCAATTCAAATTTTCAATGTTCAAGAAAAATATTAAAGCTGTTGAATTTGAGTCATCATTCTTTCTAAAAATCAAGTGACCTCCATAAAGAGAGCTTAATGACTACATCAATTTTCACAGTATTGAAATGAAGGCAAGTGCATAAAGCATCATTTTTCTATCATATGGGTAAAACACAGAAAAGTGTCCCCAAAATATATTAGTGTGTTTCAAGATAAACACAGCGACAAACAATTCAATAATTTTTTATAGCAATGGGTACTAGAAGGTACTAAGCTCAATTTAAATGTGCATAACTTCATAAAACTTCACTAATCAAGACCACCAAGCCAATAGTTAATAAAGAATTCTAATTGTAGTTATGAAATTAACATAACTGGGAATAGTGGAGGTAGGAATTATTTTAATGGTATTATATCTGGTTGACAAATCAGAGGTTCTATCTTTCACTGCCTTTCGCTGACAAAAGTACCATTATAAGTAGAGAAATATTCTTCCCTGAGTGTTCCAAGTAGGTCCCAGGGATCCTGCAAACCTAGACATTCTCCAGACTCTTCCATTCTTCAGCACTTTGCCATTCTGGCACATATCCAGAGGACAATAGGCACTGACAAGATTGGAGCTAATTTCATGGTCAATCTGCTTCACAGGCCTTCAGCCTTCTACACTGAACAGTATGTGTGTATATACATAAAATATAGGAAAATAGGAATTATACTACTTTGGAGAGACCAAAAAGTGACAGCATACATGACTATTCTTCCTAAGAATATCTAGCTGAAAATATCAGGTACTATATAACAATAAGACTTTAAGTACATACAATTATTTTAAAATATTTCTGGTATCAGATATGTTTTGCTATTACTTCCCTAGTTTGAGAAGAAATGAAAGTACAAGAAGTGTGTTATGTTGTAAGCAATGTAAATTTTTTAATTAAAATAGGCAATGTCCTTAATTTGATATTTTGGGGACTCAAAAATTTAATGGAAAATAAAGTCAAGGGGTTATTCTATGTTACTGCAAATATAATGCATTCCACAAATCAAAATATTCAGGCCAATTTTACTGGGAGTTTTAGACTAATCTGGATGCAGCTGTGAGAAGAAATTTCAACTTAACTGCTGACATTCAGGACATTACATTTTGTTGTGGAATCACAGTTTATATTCTTCAAGTACAAATTAGGTCAGTAAAGCTGAACAAAATACATATTGGTCATCTGATGTAAGCATCAGAGTCAAAAGATTACTTATAACACTTCGGTATTTTGTGAGTAAATAGAGAACAATTCTGTAGAAAGCAAAACAAAAATGTATCCTGATCTTTAAGGTACCAAATAAGGCAATAATCAATGCTTTCTTTCTGGGAAAAGAAGCTACCTAGATAAACTGTAAAATTCTAATACCTAAGTTCTACACTCCTTTTATTTACAACTCAATGCTACTTTATACATACTTTACTAATTTTTCCTTACTGAATTGTAAAATTAATATGAAAAAGGAAAGGAGATATTTAATTATATTAGGTTCCAAAACATTTAAGAACTGTGTGTATTATTATTTGTATGGAATTTTTATTGTGGCAAATACTTTAAGAAATTAAAAAGAATCATATAATTTCTCCCCTTTTCAGTTAAAAAAAAAAAATACTTGGGTACATGTTTAATTAGAGGCCGTGGTTTAAACTTTGGAAAGTTTAAGTTCTTGAATTCATCATTTGAAGAAACACCTGGCGAAGTTTCCTGAGATGGAGTTCCTGAATATATATATATATATATATAAATTTATACATATTCATTTAAATTATCCTTATGCACATATATATATATATATATATAGGCATTACTGAGAAAGTGCCTTAGAGAACATTTTACACTTATTAGATATTTTATTTCAACTGAAATTAAAATGATGGAAATTATAAATACTTATGGGTTGAAAGGGGCAAGACAGGAAAGAGGACCAATAAATAAGGAGATTGTTGTGCTAATTTGGGAGATGATGGTGGCATGATCTAAGGAATATGGTAACCGGGATATAGGGAAACAAATAATTCAACACTTTCTAATGCATGAAGCAGAGACAATATGCAGATACAGGGTAGTGTGTGTGTGTGTGTGTGTGTGTGTGTGTGTGTGTGTGTGTGTGTAATAAGGAGGCTCAATGTAGAGACACTATCATCTAGGAGTTTTGTGAATATACAGGAATTTAAGACAGTCCTTCCATTAAAATCTTCTAATCTAGCAAACATTAAAAAATTATGTAAAATCTAATTTTAAATATTAAAATATTATACAGAAAGTAAAATGATATGATTGAAATGGAAAACTGTACAGTGGTTCCTCAAAAAGTTAAAAACAGAATTATTATGTGATTCAACTATTCCACTCCCAGATCTAGACACAGAAGTAGTGAAAGCACAGTCTTGAACAGATATTTGTATGCTCACATTCACAGTAGCATTGTTTACAGAAGTTAAAATACAGAAACAACTCCAATGCCCTTCACAGACATTTTATGGAAATCTCTAAGTTCTGGATTAAGAAATGCACTTTATAGCATAATGAGTGCACTGGCCACAGAGGTATTTAAATAGGGAAATACCAAGATCAACATGATGTTTGAGAAAGATGGTGACAGTATTTTCATTATTGTTTTTAGAACAACTTAAAACTGGTATATTTTGATGAATATTAAATAATGATAAAATAATTTTGCATTTAAATACTGTGTCATTCAAAACTTTTCTGAGTTTTTTTTACATGTTAATTAATTTGGCTTTAACATTATGTACAGAACATTAAAGTAGTTATTGTTAAATATTTACATTTACTTAAATGTGGAATCTAAGGCACAGGCCAGTGATTTGGATAATGAAATTGATATTTAAACATAGATAATCTTGATACCATCCCAGAACTCTTATTCACTGCTTATGCTGTGGCTCTTTAAAATTACAACTCTTTCAAGGTCACTATTAGTATGCCCTGTGTTGTCAGCTACACAATTTCAAAATTATAAATATTGTAATTTTGTATCTGTATATATGTACCACTTGTCAATCTGTGTTGAGTACTCTGCAGAACCAAGAAGTGCATCAGATGGCTAATACCATAGTGTGACAATATCACTTGAGTAGGTCTTGTGGGAACTGACATGGATCTGACTAGTCATTAATAGGGAAAAAAAGCAAAAAAATTAAATATACTGAAATCCATTACAAATATAGAAAGTTTCTTATTTCCTCTCCTCATCATGACTTCATTCACAGGGATACTGAGATGGCTACTCAATGGCTCCTTGAAGTTTCAACAAAATTGATTTTATGAATTCTGCTGAGCACCTGTGGTCTTGGGCCAGCATATCATTATATAATTAAACTAAATAAAAAAATTCTGAAACCACAAATTTTTACCTACTTTTATGTGCTGAATGTACCTGGTATAAGGTGTAGATGTTTAGTTTTTCTTAATCAAAGCTTAAAATGTTTTCCTTTTGTCCATTAGTCAAAGTGAAAAAATTATTTTCTAGCTAAAATTAAATTAATCCAAAATAGGTCAGTGACACTGAGATACAGAATTTTACTTGCCACAGTTATAAGCTCTTATCACCTCTAACCTAATTCTAACATTTACTTGCTATACTATTTTTATTAAATATCCTGAAGTCATTAATCTACAATCCAGTTGAGATTTACTGACAATTTCCTTGCAGAAATCCATTCAGAAAAGGTTTCCATGGAATAGAAATTACAATGTATTCTGTACTCTTCTTGTTACATGGATAATTTTAGAGTAGAGAGACCTCATTGCTTTTGAGTATTACTAATTGCTGTAAATAATGCAAAACATTTTCTATTCCTTTGTCAATTTAATATGGAATATGCTAATTATCCAGAAATGAATACTAGAGTTCTCAATTTTATCCATCATTTGTACTAGTGTTATTATCATCTCTAAAGTTATAAATCCTGATCACTTGAAGAAGGAGCAATTTTGAAAGGTAGATTAAGAAAATAAATTTATTTTTACCATACATTTTAATTCAAATGAGAATTATTTAGGGCTGAGATTACTATTACATGTAATTTTATATGACACATAAATTTATAGATCTGATTAAAATATGAAAAATATCAAAAACTTAAGTCAATACTTTATTACATGGGATAAAAATTGTATAAGCCACACCAGAAAGTTAAATCATGGCTAATGGTAACTGGAACGATGCTGACACCATTTTATTTATTATCAATTTTACTATTAATCTCTCAGCTTTGAGAAACAAGTATAACAAATTATTTTCTATAATATTTGGTAATTAAGATGATGGAAGGTAGTTTTCTGATTTATCTTTCAGATGCTAAGACTGAGTTATATGGAGGAAAAGAACAGAGCTATAAATTTGCTTATCCTACTGCTTTGCAAGTTTCCAGTGGTAGTTGCTCAATTTACTCTCCTGCTCCTGAGAAGATCGTGAACTAGCATGCTTGTCCAAATAGGTTTCTGGTCTACAACCAGAATTTTGGTATTGGTATGAAATAAAATAAATAACCTCTCAAACTCAACTCTCACATGATTCTACACAAGTCAATTTTTATCATTAATGCAAATGACTATATTGTAATCCCTAGACCTCTGATTTTCATTGGTCATGAAAAAAGGGTAGAATTTTCAAAAGGATCAAGAACAACTAACAGTGTAAAGAATCAAACTGAATTGACCTTCACTTACTTGTAGCCCCAAGTGTATTTACTATGCAATAAAATAAATAACAAAAGCAAGAAAGCTGATTATATTATCTCATGGAAAAATAAGAATTTTTTTCTCTCTCTTTTGTTTTTTCTTTTCTTCTTCTTTTATTATTACTTGAGATTTAACCCAGGGTCACTTTACAACTGAGCTATTATTTTGAGTCAGGGTCTTGCTAAATTGTTTAAGGTCTTTGCTAACTCTATGAGGCTGTTCTTGATTTTGCAATCATTCTGTCTCTGTCTCCCAAACCACTGGGTTTGCAGGCATGCATCAATGCACCTGGCAGTACTTAGAATTTCTTATTGACCTGTGAGCAGATAAAATTTGCTTTGCTTCCTTTAAAGAAGTTAGAGGCAAAATTTAAAGCACTCAGAGAATTCCCAGATAAAAGTGGATTTTTGATGGTCCTGGACATTTCTTTTGCATTTCAAATACTCATGAATGTTTCTCTCTCACAGCCATTCATTTTTCGATTATGTCAAAGAATAGTAAATGCAGTTTGACAAAGAGAGAAGGAGGGGTGGGGACAATTAAAAGGGAATTAGTGACAAACTATTTTAAAAAGACTGTATAATCTATGCAAGCAAATGTAAATAATATCTTTTTTGTTTAAACATGGTTGGCCCACTCAGTTCTGTTTTAAGGAAGGAAATAAAAATAGGAATTTATGCTTCAAACAAATAGCAAAATACTAAGTATGTATGCGGGGACACGTGGCTCTCCTTGCAGTGCTTGACAGAGTTCCACTCAAGGATGATTGCAGAGACTCATCCTAAAAGGATTGTAGCCAGATGTATGCCTCCCTAGCTTGGACGTTATTCTGTGGAGATTTCCTAATAATATATTACTCACTTCAGTCTGAGGATCTTGCTAGAGGTGATGGGAATAATTCTACAAATTTCCAGAAAAACATCACGGAGACAAAACACATGTTGAAACCCTGTGATGTTAACCTCACTACAGGAGAATGTTTTTATTATGTTAAAAATCAAACACTGCATTTACTGGCACAGCCAGAACGTGTTGGGGTACAGAAATTTATATATAACAATGTTTCCCAAGTTCTAAACACAAAGCATCTCCCACAGTAGCTACTAGATATGGAAGAGCTTATTTTATCAATGGTAAACCCTGGTACCCCCCTAAAGGCAAGCCCTTAGAGAAGGTAGATATAGATCGCCCCCTTCTCCTACAGGGTGGTTTAATCCAGATGATGGTTTTGTTTATGTGTGGTGGTAAGGTAAAAGAATAAAGCTCCACAACATTCCTTCCTTCCTATAAAGAATATGTCACCCCTATAATAAACATTGGTACATAACAACCATTGGGACCGCTGCCCTCCTGTAACCCTTAACTCAGAAATTTGGATATTAAACAGATGAACCTAGTAGAAATGGTCATGTGAGATTATTTGTCTATCGCTTTATTGCAAAAATAGTAAGAATAGTCTTAGGTCATATAGAGTTTAGATACTAAGGAAATAAGCATTGTATTAGCTCATTGACATAGTTAGATATTCTTAAAATAATTGTGATTAAGTAAGGATAATCTGTAATGTAAGGTTCCATATGCAGTCTGATCCACACCAAAGATGGCCCCTGAGCAGCTTCTTCTTCCCATAAGTCTCGGCTTCCCACCACCTATTTTCCCACCGGCGGCAAGTCGGACCAATCAGAAACCCACACGTCACTTTCTCCCTTAACCCGGAAGCCCCAAGAGTATATATGTAAGCCTCATCTTGTAATAAAGCGGACTTCTCCGGTGACTTGCCAACCGTCTCCATCTTTATTGGTGCCGAAACCTGGGATGGAGTTAGCCTTCAACGGCACTCCGTTCCTCTGTTGGCAGGCCACCCTCGTCCTCTTGCTCTGGCTCTAGCTCTCGACACTCAACACCAGCTTCGAAAATTCGTAAGTTTCCCCCTGGAAGAGCACACCTTACCTCAGCTATACGCGGGAGTACTAGCCGTGACCGTCCGGTAGCCTCCCGATGCTGAGTTAAGGGGGGACAACCTCCCACCATGACCTTCATGGTCACAGTGGAACCCTGTGCCCTTCCATCAGAACACAAAAGAGGCCAATAGAAGACACTTTATGAGGAGTGAGGGGCTTAATCTACCCCCGGGGAACCCCAGTCACCTTTTCTCTCCAACTGCCTAAATCCAGTACTGGTAACCTCATGGCCATCCGGGTTTCTTACCCCTTTGGGAATAGCGATCGAGGTGACGATCTCCATCGCACTTTCCCTTCCGTTCCGTCTCCGGAACCTCCGGATCCTTCTCAAGGCATTGGGGACGCCCTTTACCTTGTAGATTGATCCCCCTCTGGGTCTCTCTTGAGGCATTGGGGACGCCCTTTACCTCGCAGACTGCTCCCTCCTCGCCCGAGGTCTTCCGCTCCCTACACCCTTCTTCCTGCTAACCATGGGGACCTCCCCATCTTCCCCGGTGGCAGACACGCCCCTCCTGTGTCTTCTCAAAAATTTAGGACCTCTTTCCCTTAAGCCTGACATCAAACCCAAATTATTGACAAAATTCTGCACTCAGGATTGGCCCCATTACCCTCTAGATAACCAGAACAAATGGCCCCCTGAAGGCTCTTTAGATCCAAATCTTTTAAGGGACCTTTTCAACTATTGCCAGCGCCTGAACAAGTGGAAGGAGATCTCTTATGTGGAAGCTTTTAGGTTACTATCCCAAAACCCCTCACTTTGCACTACTTGCTCTCCCTTCCAGGCTCTTCTTGCATGTAAGATTGCTTCCCCATTGTCCTCCCCTCCCCCATCCTCCTCTCTTGATTCTTTTGACCCGGCTGATGAGCCTCCCCCTTATAGGGCCCCTCCTCTCAACCCTATAATCCCGGAGCCACCTTCCTCCCCTCTCTCGCCCCCCCCCGCCGCCTTGGCTCCCGCGCCCATAGCTCCTACACCCACCGCTCCGCCTATTTCCTTCAGCCCGCCGCTCATGCGCTCCCATGGACCCCCTCCGGCCCCTCCCACTTTTATGGCCCCATTAAGGGAGGTAGCTGGAGCTGAAGGTATTGTCCGTGTCCACGTCCCCTTCTCCCTGGCTGATTTATCTCAGATGGAGCGCAAATTGGGCTCCTATTCCTCCGATCCTACCACTTACATAAAGGAATTCCAATGGATTTTACAAGCCTACAGCTTAACTTTTAAAGATATATTTATGCTCCTCGCCAACACCCTCCTGACTGAGGAATGGCGATGAGTTTGGGATGCAGCTCAAACTCATGCGAATGAAACACATCGCATAGACCCTACTTTCCCTCTAGGGCCTGAAGCGGTCCCAGAAATCGATCCACAATGGGAATAAAATACAAATCAAGGCATACAAGCCCGAGATAGGTTTTCCTCGTGTCTCGTTGTGGGCCTAAAGAAGGCAGCCCGCAAAGTAGTTAATTTTCAGAAGGTCCAGGAAATTATCCAAAAAAAGGATGAAACCCCCACTGAGTTTCTAGAGAGGCTTACTCAGGCCCTCAGGCAATATACCACACTGGACCCGGACACAGATGAGGGCCGTCATATGCTTATGACTAGTTTCCTAGCTCAGTCCTACCCTGACATTAAGGCCAAAATAAAAAAAATGGAACATGGACCGGCAACTGCTCAAAGTGAGATTCTGTCGCTGGCCTTTAAGGTTTTCCATGGACGAGATGACGAAAAAGAACGCCTAAGGCATAAGGCCAGGCAAACTGATTTACTAATGGTTGCTCAAATGATCAGGGGGACTCCTCATCCTGTTCCCCATTCACAGAAATTCCCGATCCCTACAAGGGCCCCTCCTGGAGCTTGCTTTAAATGTGGAAAAGAGGGTCATTGGTCACGCTCCTGTCCTCAGCCACGGCCCCCCAATAAACCCTGTCCCAAATGTAAACAAACAGGACATTGGGGTTCCGATTGCCCCTTCTCCCGAAGGGGTGAAGGGCCAATCGCTAGAATGCCCCCCTCTTGTCCTCCGATAGTGGGATTGGCTGAAGAGGACTGATGGAGCCCTGGGCCACACCCGATCCTCAATATCACCACTCACGAGAGTAGGGTAACCCTTGTAGTGGATGGCCGGTCTGTCACCTTTTTATTAGATACAGGAGCAACCTTCTCACTTTTGACAGAGTTCCATGGTGCCACCACTCCTAGTTCCACTCCTATTGTCGGGGTAGGAGGGAAACGCATATATCCACTCAGAACCCCCCCACTTCTGTGTCGCCTTAAGAATTCCTCTTCACATTTTATCCACTCCTTTTTAGTCATGCCTCAATGCCCAATTCCCTTGTTGGGACGGGACATTCTTTCCCAATTCAAGGCGTCTATTTCCTTCCCACTTTTCGATGCCTCTACTTCCTTTTTTATGGCCCTATTGCAGGATCCTACCTCCTCACATCCACGAATCTCCCACCCTGTTAATTCCTCAGTTTGGGACATGGACAATCCCTCCATAGCTCAGTGCCCCCCAGTCTCCATCCAATTACGGGACCCTACTAAATTTATTCATCAGCCTCAGTATCCTTTAACCACCTCTACCCTTCTCGGACATGCTCCTATTATTTCTGACCTTCTTCGCAAAGGATATATACGTCCCACTCAGTCCCCCTATAACACCCCCATTCTGGGTATAAAAAAACCCAATGGTTCCTACCGTTTGGTACAGGACCTCCGCTCCATAAATGCCGCTGTCATACCCATCCTCCCTCTTGTTCCCAATCCCTACACTCTACTCTCTCTCATCCCAGCTTCTTCCATTCACTTCTCAGTTTTGGACTTGAAGGATGCCTTCTTTTCCGTACCTCTAGACCCTTCCTCACAGGACCTTTTTGCCTTCACATGGACCAACCCCCACACACGACACTCCGAACAGCTCACTTGGACGGTTCTTCCTCAGGGTTTTAGGGACAGCCCACATCTATTTGGACAGACCCTCTCCCATGACCTCAAAAATTTCTACCCCACTTGTCCTCTTTCCACACTTTTGCAGTATGTTGATGATCTCCTTCTCTGTAGCCCTTCTTGGGATATCTCTCAACGGGACACGGCTGCCTTGCTTAACTTTTTGGCCCAACATGGATACAAAGTGACACCTTCTAAAGCTCAAATCTCAGCCTCCCAAGTCACTTACCTAGGGTTCTTACTCACACCACAACATAAATCCATTACAACTGACAGGAAACAAGCCCTTTCGTCCTGGCCCTTACCTAAAACCAAGGCTGAAATTCTCTCTTTTTTGGGCTTAGCAGGGTATTTCCGTGCTTGGATCCCTAACTTTTCTCTTTTAGCCAAACCCCTTTACGATCTCTCTAAAGGAGACCCAAATGAACCACTCCCCTCCTCCCCTAAAACGCCTTTTAATAACCTACGTCTCAAACTCCTATCCGCCCCTGCATTACACTTACCAGATTTAACAAGGTCCTTTCTTCTCTATGTTCATGAAAATCAGGGACAGGCCCTAGGGGTACTGGGACAAATGCAGGGCCCCACATTTGCCCCAGTAGCCTATTTATCAAAACAACTTGACCCCACAGTAAGGGGATGGGCCCCTTGTCTCAGGGTCCTTGCAGCTGCCCAAAAACTACAGCAGGAAACTTTTAAACTTACTTTTGGAGCCCCCCTTAACTATATGCTCTCCACACCATCTAAAGGATCTCCTAGCTTACAAGTCCCTGCATACTTTACCCCCCCCTCACGAGTTTTAGCCCTAATTACTTCCTTTTTAGAAAACCCTTCTATATCCTTCCAATCCTGCTCTCCTCTCAACCGAGCCCCTCTTCTTCCTGTTCACCCTACCCCAGAGCCTCCACTTCACAACTGTCTAGAAACATTACAATCCTTAACTCATTCTCCCTCTACCATTGTCGAGGGCCCCTTACCCCATGCGGATCACAATTGGTTCACGGATGGATCCTCATATAGAAGTCCAACAGCCCCCAAAGCTGTTTATGCCATAGTCTCCCTAACAGCCACTATAGAAGCCCAACCTCTCCCTCCGGGTACCACCAATCAGCAAGCTGAACTTATCGCGGCAACCCAAGCATGCATTCTGGCCGAAGGTAAAACCCTAAACTTATACACCGACTCTAAATATGTGTTCCACACACTCCTCTCCCATTCGGCAATATGGAAAGAGAGAGGATTTATGACAACTCGTGGGAACACCATTACCAATTCTGACCTAATTCACAAGCTATTACAAGCGTCCCAACTACCCACGTGGCTCGGAATTATCCACTGTAAAGCCCATAAGAAGGACAACTCTCCTTCTACACAAGGAAACCGATTAGCTGATGCAGCTTCCAAGAACGCAACATTTAGCAAGTCATCTGAGACCCCACCCCCCATTCTTCACTTGTCCTCTCCCAGTCCAATCCCGGACAAGAAACTTCTCTTTCAAATGCTGCATGACCTGTTTCACTCCAGTCCTCAAAGCCTGTCTCGTTTCTTACAATCCTTCTTTCCTCTCACATCCCAAGATAGAGAAATGCTAAAACAACTTTCTCAAATTTGTGTTATATGCCAAAGAACCAACCCTAACACCACTACAGTTCCTTACCCATATCCCTCACATCAAGCCCGCGGTTCCATTCCAGCGGCAGACTGGCAAGTTGATTTCACACACATGCCTCCTGTTCGCCGACACCGGTACCTCCTAGTTTTCCTAGATACCTTTAGTGGCTGGATTGAGGCATTTCCTACTACCAACAAAAGGGCCTCCACTGTCACCAATCACATCCTTACCTCCATCATCCCACGCTTTGGCATGCCTACCTCCCTTCAATCGGACAACGGACCGGAATTCACAGCTCAAGTAATCCAATCTCTCTCTCAATCTCTAGCCTTACCCTGGCGTCTACACTGCCCATATCGTCCCCAGGCCTCAGGTAAGGTTGAGAGAGCAAATCGGTCCATAAAGGAGACTCTCACCAAACTTTCCCTAGAACTCCACTTAGACTGGATTCGCCTCCTCCCTCTGGCACTCTTTAAAGTACGCTTACTTCCAAAGAAACCTACCAATTTGTTCCCTTTTGAGGTGATGTATGGAAGATCTCCTGTATCCCCCGGAATCGTTCCTACCTCCCTAAACATCCCAAATACCCTCAGCCTTCCTCTCCTTTCTCACCTTAGAGCTGAACTTTGGAAACTTCAAGACTGGTTACTTCCCCGTCCTCTTGCAACCTCCCCTCCTCCCTCCTTGAACCCAGGGGATCTTGCCTATTATACTCCACCAACCACACCTGAACCCTTATCTCCTAAATGGCTGGGACCATACCCAGTAATCCTTAGTACCCCCACCGCAGCTAAACTCATCCTACCTTCTAACAAGACCACTCCTTGGATCCATATTTCCAGGTTAAAACCCTGCCCGGCTGACCAAGGAGACTCACCCCCTACTCCTCTGGATCCTGACCCTATAAATACAGGCAAGCCGAACATCTACACCAGTTCCGTGGATCCCTCTAATCCTTTGAAACTCCGTCTCTCGCGCCTCTCACCCATTCAGGAGGAATGATAACTTCCTACCTTTCTGCTTTTTTCCCCTTCTTTTCCCTGACCCTAGCTGGATTTGGTCCACCTGTCAACAAACTGGAACTCATTAAAACCCTATATGGACAACCCTGTGCAACTTGTAAAGGGGCCTCAACCCCGGGAGCAGTGACCACCACAGGGAAAAATTATGTAGTTGCCTCCCTCTATTAGGTCCACTTATTGGAGTTCTTTGTATCATTTTCTTCCTCCCCTGTCTCATAAGGTTCGTTAGAGACCAAGTACAAAAAATTTCTAACCAAGCCTTTAACCAGCTTCTCCTCAGGAACTATCAACTGCTACCTACTGGGAACAATGCCTGGTGACGTCCTGCTATGATGGACTTCCCCAAACTTCTTCCAAGGCTAATATCCTTTCTACGGACCTTGGACACTGATGCATGGCTCCTCTACCCGACTAATGACTACAATGAATTCCTAGACCAAATTGAGGACTTATGGCTCCAAGGGAGTTTTATGGACTTTACGGGGGACGAAGTAATATATTACTCTGATCTGACATGGCTTATTATGCAATATAATAGCCAACGCTTTGTTCTCCCCTCACAACCAACGCCCCTGCCCTGGGCCCCTTGACGACGCCCCTGATCAGCAGGAAGCAGCCAGATTGAAAATCAACGTCCCGAATTCCCATAAACCAAAGAGGGGGGAATGTAAGGTTCCATATGCAGTCCGATCCACACCAAAGATGGCCCCTGAGCGGCTTCTTCTTCCCATAAGTCTCGGCTTCCCACCACCTATTTTCCCGCCGGCGGCAAGCCGGACCAATCAGAAACCCACACGTCACTTTCTCCCTTAACCCGGAAGCCCCAAGAGTATATATGTAAGCCTCATCTTGTAATAAAGCGGACTTCTCCGGTGACTTGCCAACTGTCTCCATCTTTATGTAAGGTTACTGTTTTCTCATAATCTTTCAGTAAAAACAATTTCTGCCTATGCTTTGGAAACTTCTTTGATTTTATTAATCATAAGCCTGTCATCATAGCCTGAAGAAAAATGTATATAAACCCAGCCTTCCCCAGAATAAAGTGGGATTGATTGCACCAGAACTAGAGTCTGTGTCTTTCATTCTCCATCCATCATCGACGCTGTCTCCCACACCCCGTTTACCAGTGTGGAACCCATGAACTCCTGCTAGGGCTGGACCCCGGCATGGGTAGATGTATACAAATTGCCAAAGACAAATTCATCATTTAAAAAGTAAATTTTTATAATAACCTGCAATACTCATACTTGTAAAATTTAGTGAAATTTTCCAAAGAAACTATTGGAATAATTTGTGAAAAATTATTAAAAATACAATTTTGGAAAACTGAATGGGTTTTTAAAAACTAAGTTCTACAAAAGTATTCTAGAGTAAATAAATTTCAAAGCTAATCTACAAAGTTTTCTCTTCTTCTAGTAGAAACAATTTACTCAAAGCAAAAAGAACATATAATTTTGTTTTACTCTGAAGTCCCTTAAAATCAGATTGCCTAAAATGTAAATAACTACCAATTAAATTACTAAGTACATACTAAATGCAGTCTTGCTGGCAAGCATATAAAGGGACCCCCTTTCAGAGATGGATTTTAAATTCTTGGGTCTTGGAACTCATTTTAAGTTCTTAAAAATTAAGGACCCCAAGTATTTTTACTTATATAGACTACTGCTGATGTTTGCCATAAAATATGAGAAAAAATAGAACATAGTTATGCATTAAAAACACCTCTCATATTAGCATGAATAACATTTTTAAGAAAATTTTTTTCCAAAAAATTAATTACAAATGGTCTTTTTAAACATTCCAATAAATTGTTTACAGTCTATTTTGATAGAAGACAGCTGTATTCTGTATTTGCTTTTGCTTTCTATCTATTGTAATATGTTGCTTTACTCCATATCACAACATATTATAATACATATAGCTATATGAAGAAAATCACATCTCACTGATATGAAGAGGCAAAAGAGGAGAAACATTTTAATAGTATTTTCTAATTACTTCAGATAATATTCTTTGATATATTATTATTAGATTAAATTATTTCTTCAAGATTATATGGTAACTTAAATTATAATCCATAAACTTTTCATACTTTTGTTAAAATTCATCTTGCACTTTAAATGAATCTTCTACCAGGCATGATTCTATAATATGAGGTGCTGATAACTGGAAAAATATTTATTCTGGAGTTATAGATTGAAATTTTTAATTTTTATTCAAAATTTATAAAAATCTCTATTTAATATCACAACTGACCTCATCAGAAAAGTTTCTAAGTAATGGGAATATATTAAGCTCAAAGCAGCAGATCAAAAAATTCAAAATATAATTTGTATTTTTAAACCTGAATTTTAGTATTGGCAAGAAATACCTGCAGTTCATTTTCTTGAAGTAACAAGATTAATTCATTAATTTCAAGAAAAATCTGTCAAATATCTGAATCTGAATAACCACAGTTTGTCTGTTGGTCATTTTTTGTAGAAAAAAATGATGTTCTGTGAATAAAATACAGAGCTAGTTCAGCTTGTAGTCAAATAATCACCCAAAATCTTTTCCTTGAGATAACTGTAGTATTTCTGTGTGCAGTCAATGTGCTTTTATATAATTCCCATTTCGTTATACATATAAACACAAAAGTACTAGACATTTACTCAAGGATGAAAATTTAATAAAATTAATGCATTTTACTGCTTGAAAAAATAACTTAAGTGTAACCGATACTTTGTCTTTAACAATGTGCAGTGGTGAAGAATACCATGATATAATTTGGTGGCACTGCCTGAACATATACCAAGAAAGAACAGTTTTATCCTTATTGCTTCTGGATCAACAGTGCAAATATTAACACAGGGAAAAAAGCAAATAATATTTAGTGCACTTCTGAAAATATATTTTTACCTCAGGACACTGCCTGAAAGGGTATCAGAAACCTGGAGTCCATGGGCCACACCTGGGAACCCACGTCTTTTAGTATTTGTTACTAAACCAACATAAACCATCCACAGAATTCTGTCAATTAGTGTTCAGTGGGCTCAGAGAAAATTTCCAAACTCATATGAAAGTGATAACATATTGTGACAATGGTTTTTCTTTTATACCTAACCACCTGGAGGAATTTATAAATATTTAATCATTCCATACCAAAATCTGCTAGCTTTAAATCCTATTTTTCATTAATGAGAAGGCTTTGTGGTTTCAAGTATCAATGCAACACCATTCTTCTGTGGCAATAAGTTAACCCATGTAGAATTAAGTATAGAAACAGCTACAAAAGCAAAAAAGTAAAAATTAGTCTTACAGATATGAAGATATACTTTGGTATTAGCATAATCTATGTTAAGTAGAAAAGCAACTGACTTAGAATAGTAAAAGAAAAAAAAAAAGACCTTGTAATATAAAGCTGCTCCCCCATCCTTATGCTGCATTTATTTCCCCACCTCCCAATTTCTTGTCACTCTCCCCACTCTTTCCACTGCAGCCATTTCCCCACCTTCCAACTACTTGTCAGTCTGTGAACATCCTAGCTAGCTACTGGTTCAACAGTCAGCTTGCAAGTATACTTCTCCATTATTGGTCCCCTGTTAGCCTGGCGGAATTCAACTGTTAAGGATCGCTTCCCCGCCATCTTTTCTCATGCTTTCTCTCTCCTACCCTTTCCTTCTCTCTCCTCCTCACTTTTCATAATCTCTCTTGAATGTATCCTTTCTCTTTTTCTTCTATTTCCTCTCTTACCCTACAGGGAGACACTCTGTTTGCTTAATAAACCCTCTTATGTCAATTCCCATGTCCAGTGTGGTTTTTGTGGGTTTCTTACATTGGTGCTGTGACTTGGATGGGCTCTTCCACTGTCTCTTAAGCAAGGGAAACCCCATCTGATGCCCCAGTGCCTCCCAGACACAGCCTCACCTTCCATTCTGCCTGGATGTTCTGCTCTGCTCTGCATCAATCACCGGACCTCAGATTGGTGAGTCCCTTAGGTGGGTTCCCCTAGGCCAACTTCAACACTCCTCTGCCAACCTGAGAAGGGACCATTGAGTATCTGGGTCCCTCGAGGTGGCTGAGGGGTGGTGGCACCCCCAGTCAAGACTTTTATACTTTTGGCTGGCCCCCTTAGTCAGTCTTATCTGCTGGGTGGGTACCTAATTTTATGATGGAGATTCTCTCTCAGGTTTGAGGCTCATCTTTGTGCTCACACTTGTACTCACCCTCAAAAACCCTGATGTCAGGTTCTCAACCCTCCTTGGCTTTTGTCTGGCCTCACATTGATGCTTGTGTGACACCACCATTGATGTGCTGCCTCCTCTTCAGTCGACTACTCTGGCCTCAGGATGCTCTGGACACAGACTTGGCTGTATCAGTCTCCACCATGGGATCTGGGTCCTCTATTCCAGCAGATTCACCCATGGGATGTCTGTTAGAAAACTTTAGAACCCTTCACCTGACCCCTGGCTTTAAGCCATCAAAACTTAATGATATTTGGCCACAGTACCCTTTAGAAAATCAATCAAAAATGGTCACATAATGGCACACAGCTTCTGTGAGCCAGAGGGCAGATAGAAAGGGATTCCTTATCTTCAAGTATCTTATTTCTTGCTTCTTGGCTCTTCCTACAAATTCAAACATTTCCTTTTGGCTTCTTCTTCCCCTCTTAACCCCTCCTCCTCCTCCAAGTTCCACTCAGTTCTGTTTCTGCTTCCATTCCCCAGCCCAGCCAACCTAGTCCTCCTGCCACAAGGTCCTGCATATAGCACTGTGGAGGGAGTAACCAGCCCAACAATCAGTGGCATGTCCCAGTAAGCAGTATCATATAGCAGCCCCATTCCTCGAGAGTAGTGGGAGATATTTCAAAATTTTCTTCATTCATTCCTGAATTGATTACTAACCAGGGAAAAGGGTTAAAGTGCCCTAGGTATCAAGTTTCTGTGAGCCTATTATCTCCTTTCAGATCTCAGTCAAGGCTTACATTTAAATGTAAATGGAGGAAGCCAGAATGCTTAGTGGGAGACCAGTCTCAAACTCAAGGAAAAAAAGTTCATTTTAAATTTCTCCTGGGCTGCAACACAAAATACTTTATTTCTCCCTTTTAACTCTTCTCTCTGCCCTTCTCCTTCTCACTGTCTCATGGTATAATTAATGGCCATTATCATTTTTCTTCTAGAACTTTTGTTTTTCTTAAATGCTATATTTTTGAGCTCACAATTTTGATCCTACATACCTAGGTTAATAATTTTTTGATCAGTTCTTTTTATACAACTCTAGAGTTATTTTTGAACCTCTGTTACATTGCAATGGAGATAAACATTACAAGGCCTTTGCTTTTGTGTTAAATATAAGAACACATAAAACTAAAATTTTAAAAAATGGATCCAAATACTTTAAATTCATGTGATTTAAAAAGGTTCAATTTAAATTGGGTAAAATAATAGAAGTAAAATGTCTTTAAAATTAACTCACAAGTCTCAAGGTGGTCAAACTAATAGAATGTTGATGTTTATAAAATGTCTAACATCAATTTTTCTAGGACTTTTCTCCAACAGGAAAGAGACTGCAAATACTGTTGGTAAACTTGTCTGAGATCTTGGATTTTCTACAATAAGATGGGTGAATTAGAGTTGACATGTATGGGATTACTCAAACATGTTTGTTAGAGACATCCGATTAATTTACAAAGTTATTCCATGGAGTAACATACTTAAACATTATTCTTTGTATATTAAGTGTGTTCATATTTTCCAAGTATAAAAGCTCTCCCCAACTTTCTTTAATTCATATTTTAGATATAATTTTAAATTTTGTTAAGTAGTGTTCACATAGACTCATGAGTCAGTATATGTAAACTTCTTAATATGACATTTAAGAAAGAGTGTAATGCACAGTAGCAGAAATGGAATAGCAGTGACTGAGATTGGGGTCTCTGATCTCATGACTGTGGCATGCCTGGTGCCTGGGAGTGTTCCTGTGCAGGGGCAAAATATGCTTAACTGTTGTGGCAGTACCCTTCCTGTGGAGGCTCTATACAGGAGTCCTATCAGCTCTGACATTGATATCAGGCACACAGCTCTTGGGAAGGAAGGAATTCTTTTGCTAGATAACCAGTGTTTCAGGAGCTCCCTTCTCTGGTTTCTGTCCACCTTACAATAACTCTGGACAGTGGACTTCCTTGAGAACTATACAGAATTCCTAACGTTGCACTTTGCAGTTGTGAAAAAAAGTTACATAGATGTCCTAGTCTCTGTAACTTTCCTGAAAATGAAGAATAAAGCTTAAATACATATATAAAAATTGCTGACATAACTCTTTAGATCTGCATTTCCATCAGAGAAAAGAGCTCCATCTGATCTCAGCTTAATCTTCCAAATTCTGTATTTATAAACCTTTATTTTCTAATACTCCTTTGCCCATCACTGAACTTGAGAATTTCATCATGCTGGTCATGGCAAAAGAGGAAAAAATTAGCTTCAGGATTAGAACATTTTACCTAAGATTTGTGAAGAACCCTGCCTTACCTCAGATAAGGCTCTGCCTCACCCTGCAGCATGTTTGAATGGCTCCAAATTAAGTCAGACTTTAACTCATTTGAAGTTGTGCTCAAAAGTTTGATGATTGTTGTAAAGATTACTGTTATCTCAAACAGGGTATATAATGAATAACTCAGCCAAAATTCAAGATAGCTATTGCACAAACTGAATGTTTTACTCTTGGTGATTCCATTTTGTATTTTCCTTGTAAACTCTAACTGTTGCCTGATTATTATTTTGCTGAAGTACTGCTTCAAGAGAAAACACTATAAATTAACTTGAAATCATATAGGACAGATAATGTAGACTCCAATTAGATAAAAGGGGGTAAATAACTGAACACTTATAAACAACTTAAGATGTACACTTATGTTAGCCCACTAAAATAAAGACTGAAAGCTACAAAAGAGAGATTCTTAGGCAAATGTGCCTGATAACTATTGAGAGAAACTGCCAGAATCAGAAGTTTTTAGTCAGTTTAAGGCCTACAGACACAGGTAGGCTTAATCTATAGATATCTCTTCTAAATGTTGTGTTTATATTCCTGATAACCTGGACAATGTTAAAGTTCCCAAATAAAGGCCTTGTATTCTCCAGTCTTTGGTAGGCATTGTTATGGGAAAAACTTCTCAGTTCTTCCACCCCCTAGTGAGGATATTCATTGGCATGTTCCAGATTCTGCAACATTTATCGTATACTAATCTCATTTCAGTACTCATGTCCTTTTGTTCTCCTCTCATAGAAGTATACACCCCCAGATGCCTTTACAAACTGCTCTTTCCCAACCAGACTTCTACCATGGACCCCTTGGTTGACCTGATTTCTAAAAAGGGAACTCCAAACTGCTTGCCCCACACTTCCCCCTTCCAGCTCAAAGAAGCCAGAGCAGTCATCACCCTCCTTTCCATACAGCAGTAAAGCAGTTCCTAAAATTAGAGAGGGGAGTAAAGCCAGAACTGGGGACAGGCAGTTGATGCAGAAATAAGGGATCATTCAAGTTGAGGAAATGAAGTCCATGAAAGCCATATGCCTCTGGAAATCTAGAAGTTGAAGACTGCCCCTGGGAGAATGGACTATTTACATCTCACCTGCAAAACCGGGCCTAGTCACGTAGGCAGGAAGGATAGAAAATGTGGGAAAGAACTGAAGAACAAAAGATTTTCTTATAAAAACAGAAGCAAGGGAATGTAATATAAAGCTGCTCCCCTGTCCCTTATGCTGCAGCCATTTCCCCATCTCCCAACTACTTGTCAGTCTGTGAACATCCTAGCTAGCTATTAGTTCATCAGTCAGCTTGCAAGTATCCTTCTCCATTATTGGTCCCCTGTTAGCCTGGTGGAATTCAACTGCTTAAGGATAGCTTCCCTGCCATCTTTTCTCATGCTTTCTCTCTCCTACTCACTTTCTTTCTGTCTCCTGCTAGATTTTTACACTCTCTCTTGCACACGCCCTTTCTCTTTTCCTTTCATTTTCTCACTTACCCTGCAGGGAGACACTCTGTTTGCTTAATAAACCCTCCTATGTCAATTTCCATGTCCAGCATGGTTTTCATAGGTTTCTTACAGACATTATATTATTTTAAGGACTATGCCTTTACCATTTTGAATTGTTTTCTCAATTTTAGTTTATATTATTCAATTTGAAGCATCTATCATTTGTGTCATCAGTGTCATGAAAATAAGTATTATAAAAATAACAATATTTTGTTTTCATAGTAACAGTTCATTTATTAGAGAAAACAGCTTAAACAGGCATATCCTCTATATTACTAAAGCTCATAGTTTGATTATAAAATTCTAGTATGTCAACCAAACACAGGCATTTATTCCCTTAAAAATCAATGTGATCTGGGCTAATACCTTTAAGTATGGCATTGGACTGGGTGGCTTTATGTAAGTCTCAGGTATCAGAGAGAATAGGGCTGCATACCCTGACAAATTACTGGTTATAAAAATAACTCAATCATCTTTTAACATCTACCTCCTGGACAGTTTAATTTTAGCAATTCCTACTCAGTTTCAAAATCAGCTGTGATTCAAAAAGGGGTAATGCACTCTAGTGCTCTGAAAAAAGCAATTTCTATAAGGCTAATGATAGAGGTATTTTGTGTATTGTGATGAAAAGGGAGATGTGGAACACATCTTGATTTTCTGGGGTTACCAAAAATAACCTCAAGTACTGAAGACTCAAGAATTACCTTCAGTTTACTTGTAGAGAAAAACTGACATCTTAATACCAAAAATAAGCCAAGGCAGCTGGTGATGAATGGCAGGAATGCCTCTGGTGGTTTTTTGGAAGGGTGTAGTAGGGATTGAACTCAAGAGCACTGTATATCAGAGCTATGCCCCCAACTCTTTTGCATTTTGATTCTGAGACAGGGTCTCATTAAATTGCTCAGGCTGGCCTCAAGTTTGTGATTTGCCTATCTCAGTTTCCCAAGTAGCTGGTTTGTGGGTTTGCACTACCATACCTGGCCTGAATAAATTGTAGACTGTGAAGTCTTCAGACTTCACATATTTATTTGTTTTGAAAACTCCAAAGTTACTGTTTTAATATATTTCTGTTGGGTTGCTTTGGGGTTTCAGTGGTGAACACAGCTACCTTTCAGTATACTTATGTTAAATTTTACATTTGGAAAACACTAAATGTGATTTTAACAAACAATAAAATATTTTCCAACTATTTAGAACTAACATAAAAGTCTTCTCAAACCTCTGTCAAATTATGATAATTAAAGACTATTTACTTTCCAAATTAGTGCTAATATAAAAGCAGAAAGAATCAGAATTTTAAAAACTGAGATCTACAAATAGCTTCACAACACCTTGCAAAGGACAAAATAAACTATGATGAAAACAATCCTCATAAAATGTATATGAAAATACTTTTAAATCCTTGTTATAAAATTCTTAGCAATGTGGTAGCAATATGTTCAGACCTCTCTTTCAATAACAGAAACTGTCTTCCCTTTATATTTACCAAATTCACTATGAAAAAAATGTAGGTTTGAAGTTACTAATTTACCATCTACAGAATTATAAAGGTCTCAAACAGAACAAGATGGGACAGTCTATTTTCAAAACAGGTTTCTATAAACTGTTGAACCTTGTGCAAATAAAATCTTTGAAAATGTAAAATATACCACTCAGAACAATGAAGTCCATAAGAATACAAGTATGTCAAGTTCTTTTATTTATCTAATAACTTCAGGGTATCTTCTGTATCTGGTTATTATAGCAAACTTCTTTAGCATTATTTGAATTCTTAGATGTACTGCAAAAACACAATTATATTACTATTCCATCTGACATTACAGATAGTTACTTCAAACAAATAAATCACAATAGCTACATGTTTCTGGCCTTACTTATAACCCTTATTCATAATTGATAACCCTGAAAAGTCACTGTTATTATATAATTTAATACAATTTTAAATATACCAGGACAGTTCACCATTTAAAGGTGGCCTTTTGCAAAATGTACCCATCATTTGGATTTTTTCAGAAAGTAAAATATACCTGCAGATTTATTCTACACATGTTAGACAATCAGTTATAATGTGAAATAAAATATCAAAAATATTTTAGAAGACTTTTTAAATAAAGCAGTTTTACTAAAATGTATGATCCCAGGAAAGCTATAGGATAATAAACAGAAGTTGAGTAAATAAGCCAATCAGAAAATTCCAAAGATTGATTATGAGGTTGGTATATTTCACTGTGCAATCTAGCTCATTTTCTTTACACTTTAACGTTACGCAATAAACATAACTTTACATTGTGCATACTCATGATGATCCCACAGTAATCCATGTACTGTTTTATTTCCATACCATGAAAAAGCACAGCATTTTACCACATGATAACACAGTTTTCAGAATGCATGACTGATTAACTTAATAATAATTAACTTTTTAAAAAATCTGTTTGTCAAGAAAAGATACAGAATGCACCACCTAATCTATTTAAATACCCAATAAATAAACAACAATGGCCCTGGGGCTGTTAAAAATGTCTGACTTTCTATTACTAAAAAAAAATGAAATATTGAATATTTTTTAAATGCTTACCAGATACTCAAGGACCAGAGTCAAAGGTTTATCTGGGGGACCAATCTCATGCAAGGTTACTATGTTTACATGTTTTAAATCCTTTAAGAGTGAAACTGTAAAACAGAAATGAAAGCCAATTGTTTAGTCTGTGGAGGGCCAAATTTTATAAAAACTTGAAGTAAGTTTAGCATATAAACCAAGTGTTATAATATTCTCAAGTTAAAAACAGCAATTTGCCAAGGGGATGAGTGGTAGAAAAACTGAAGGTATCAACTTTTACCATTTTTATGATTTTGAGTTTGACAGTATAGTACCCAAGGTTATCTCTAATGTTACAACTCACCATCTTCTGGTTCAAGGGAGGCTTTCTTCTGCTATACTGCTAATCAGTTGCCTCAAATATTATTATTTATTTATTTGTTTTGGTACCAGGGATTGAATCTGAGTCACATCCCTAGCCCCTCTGCTTTTTCTTTAGTTTTTATTTTGAGGCAGGATCTAGCTAAATTGCTTAGGTACTCACTAAGTTGCTGAGGCTGGCTTCAAACATGCCATCCTGCCTCTGTATCCTGAGCCACTGGGAATGAAGGCATTTACCACTATGTCTGAATCAAACCAATTTTGAATAATTCACTTGTTGAATAAAATGGTATCATGACATGTTATTAAATAGTTTATTTATTTCTTATATTTAATATATGCAGCTAATTTACAGTTACCATGCTTCCCATGTACCAATATGTAAAATTTCCCTATCAGATATTTATCTATGTCACTACTTTTAGTGACTTCATAATATTTCAATGTACATTAAGAATATTCTTTCTACTGAATATGTTAATTTTTGAAATATTTTTAATGGTCTAATTATATCTTCCAGTCACTTGTTATTTCTCTCTGCTTTATTTTTTATAATTACAATTACAGAGCTTTGGTTTTAAAACAGTCTAAATAAATATACTTTCTCTTATAGCTGTACTAGGTGTGCCTTCTTCGTGTTCCAAACAGATCTCTTTTAATGCCACCAAATTCTCTGTCAGCTTACTTCTTCCTCTATAAACTGTTACATATGTACCCTATAAAGCATATTTTGGAAGAACAATGAAGAACAATAAAGAGCCCTAACTGAATTTCTAATTTCTAAGCATGCTGAATTCCATCTTGCAAAGAAAACTCCACAAAGTCCAGTATTAGATTTTCTTATGGCAAAAATGACTTTCAATTACATACACATAGCTTCCATGTTTTTATAAGACCAAACAGTGTCTCAAAGGTATAAAACAAGAATTTAATTTACTTTTTGTGCTTTATTTCAAATTAAGATTTGGATCAATAGTATTAAAATCAAAGGTGCTTTCCCTGTAATGGTATATGAATACTGAATGACACTGAGCACATTAAATGAAAGAATAATTATACTGTTAAATCAAAAGCATTGTTTTCAGGTTTCCAAAATTTTCAAAATCTTTATACATTAATTCTTTTAAAAAGAAAAGAAGCTTCCCTATCAACTGCCTGTTATTATTTTCCTGCTCTTTATTTTTTATTACTTCTATCTTTTTTATTTCTTACTCTTTATTATTTTTTACTTATTTTCTTGCATTTTATTTCTGTGGAAGATGGAATGTTTCAAAATTAGTAGCATTACAGGTAGTGACAAGTTCAAGAAAAAGTCACATTTTAAGAATTACTTACCCTTCAATGAAATGTTTTTATTTCTAAAGTTATTTTTCAGAAATTTTAACTCATGCAATTTCCCATGACAGCACAGACAGAAGACTGCTAGGAGGCCAAAAAAACAGATGCCTGTTGTGTTACCAAGAAAGCAAAATATTTTGTGTCTTAATGAAAGATTTTAAGCCTTTAAAAAATACTCATTTTCTCTCAAACTGATAGAATACTTTCAAGAATTGAAAGTTTCAATCCTCCTAATTTTGTTACCTTTTCAGATCAAGATATAATTGTTTAGACAGTAATGCTCACAATTTTGTATGATTGACAAAACCATTCACTTAGATGATGAACAAGAGAGTCTTACATTTTTTTAAAAAGAATTTACTTATCTTTCCAAACTTTTCCACTTTTATGTAGGTTTCCATTTTCCCAAGCCCAATTTCTGACTGCAAGTAAAACTATGATAAATTCAGTATTCATTCTTAAAATTTTATCTCTTCCTCAATTTCTAAAACTCTCCAATTCTACAGTGTTTAAGAATAGAAAGAGTTAGTTATAGTCAAATTGTTGAACATTGATCAAGTTTTAAAATATACTTGATATTGGAATATTGAAAGGGTCAAAAGCATCAGTATTTATAATTAAAATGTCAACCTACCTTATATATGGATTGGATAATTGTCTGCAGTGAATTCGTTCTTTCATTTCCAGACCCCAAATTTTAAACTACCACAGACTTAGATTTTAAGATACTAAAGAATTTGTAAAAATTACTATTTGATTTTCCTTTTAACTAAATCATAAAACAATTTTCTGACTGATCTTTTAATTCCTATGGAGAACTGAAACCAACAAGATGCTATTTGTTTTCAGGTTCTCCAATCAAAATACAATTAAAAAGAAAACCAATTTACATTCTACTGTAGATCAGAAAACATGAAAACACAAAACCAGTAATGTAAGTCTCATTCTTCTTCCTTAAAAGCTTTAAAATTGATTTCCCAAACCCTTCCTTTTAAACCTTAAACTCACTGCTTATTTTGCATTGAGTCAATAAATGAAGTACATGGAATATATCAAAATATGTCAAAGAAACCCAATATATCCATTGTATATTTCAAAAGAAAATTTTAAAATGTAAGCAACCTTAACACCAAAGTTTTGAAAAAAAACAGTACAAACAGGTGGAAAATAGAAACCGAGACAACAAAATTTTAAAAAAATAGTAAACAGAAAAATAAGAATTTTCTTAAAAAATGTTTTCTAGAATCCACTTGCAATAGTAGAAGATACAATACTAATCTAAAAACTATTTACTTCTTGCATAGATGATGTTAATGTCTTTAAATAAAAAGCTAGTAAAAGGATATAATGCAGAACTTCAGTTTTCATAGGTATATAAATCATATTAAATTCTTAAAATATTGCATTATACTATAATCCTAGAGAATCAAATATACATTTTTTCTGGAGTTGTCAAATAAAATAAAACTGATACTTGGTGATTAGGCTTGGCATCACTTACCACTTTAGACAAAACAATAAACTTTCCAAACTTGAATGGCCAAAAGTAGGAAAAGTCCTGAAAAGAAATTGTTTTTATCCTTTTGCTACAATGACATACACAAAGTTAAAATGATATAGAAAACTACAGGTCAAACTAAGAAGTGCTTAATTCAATTTTGATAAACTAAAACTCTACTCATTGATAGTTTATTACTATGTGACTGAAGAAGGGCTTCTTTTTGTTTGTTTTTATTTTTGTTACCTTTTCTCTTCATATATATGTTTTTCACCAAAAAACATTAAATTAGAGAATTGAAGTTTTAGAATCATCATATACTACCTACCCAGGTACTGTCTTCTATATAACTAATTATTTAATAAGTTCTTGTTTTCCACTACCAATAGCTATGCAGTATAATGAAGCAAAACTATAAGATACAACACTTTCCAGAAATAAATAAATATGTTTTTACCTCATTATGGATAATGAGGCCAACAGCCCACTCTTTGGTACATGACAGTCTGATTCCAATAATTTTGCACTTTATATAAAAAAGTGATGTTTACAAGGTTAACAAAACTATGATAAAATGACATTATTTTCTTATATCTATCTGTGGAATTCAGATGTTTAAATTTACAAATATGGAACTACTGAAAATTCAACTTGAATTTTAAGTTTTGTGTCATCTTTTACTGAGAGAAAATAAGACTACTTTGAAAACACACATAAGCCAATATGAAAAAAAAAACAATGAATATCCATGAAAAAGTTATATAAAGTCATTGTCTATAATGATGAGAGTACATGAGAAGACATGACTGTGATCTAGAAACCTTTTCTTCTCAATAGTAGGGAAATTTTCTTACTCATGTGTGTATGTTTAGTGAATATGAGAATGTCCTTAACATGAAGTACACACTGGTCTATTGTTGAACTTGACAAAAACAATGAAGTTTGCTTTAAAGATTATGTAAGTGAAAAAAATATATTATGTAAGTGTACTGACTATAAATTAATCATTTTAAAGGTGAAAAGTTACTATACAGTGTAAGCAATGACTTGTGAAGTATACGTAAGAAATTTAAGACTACAAGAACCACTCTTCAGAGAATAAAATTTAATGACATTAGAATATGCTAAAAATCTGTTCATTTTTTTGTAAAGAGTAACAGGTTGGTAATAATTAACTGTGTATTTCAGCTAGTGGAGGGGATTGTGAATGTTCCCAACACAAAGAAATAATAAATATTTAAGGTGATAGATATGCCAGTTTCACTCATCTGTTCAGCACACATATATAAATGTATTAAAATGTTAGTATACTCAATAAATATATAAAATTATATGCCAATTAAAAATAAAATTATACATAAAGAAAAACAATTTTCATACTGTAATTATGAAGTTAAATTTGAATAATCAGTCTCTAATATAAACAGCACCACTGAATTCCACCCATGCAAGAAAGGGGAGAATTCAAGCAAAAGGCAGATTCATTAGAGAACTATCAGATCCTAATGCAAAGAGTAAAGCATACAGCAATACCCATTTTAATAATTTCCAACCTTAAGGATTTAATGATCACACCTGAATAATAATTACTATAATTAATGAATTTTTAAATGGAATTTTTAGAAAAATTTGCTTGCATTTATATCTGTTGAACACAAGATTAGCAATAGATATAATCACTAGCTTATTTACATGCTCTCCAGTGGAAATTATTCAGAGGACAGAAGACAAAACTCATTTATTTAACACCTACCAAACACAATGTTAGGTGCTGAGCATACAATGAAGAAGGCAGACATGATCCCTGCTCTCATGAATTCAAAATCCAGAATGAATTGCACCTTATTTTGAATATTTTAAAACTTTAAAAGTTGCATAAAAATAGAAATAGTAACTAAAAATAACAATGAACTTTATATTTTAATGTAATATAAAAACTACCTTTTTAAAATTCATTTTTATCATAAATGAATGAGATATATCTCATTTCTCTGTAAAAGAAGTAGAGGCATACCATTTGTGTATTCATGCATTTAACTAGGGTAATAGGTTTTGATTGGTCCCATTATTTTTTCTTCCCCCACACCCCTCCCACTCCTCATATCGCTCATTATAGTCCCTCCTTACTCCATTCTTGCCCCCTCCTAACCCCTATATGTGTCATCGTTTGCTTATCAGCAATATCATTCATCCTTTGTTTTTTTGAGATTGGATTATCTCACTTAGCATTATATTCTCCAATTTTATACCTTTGCCAGCAATCGCCATAATTTTATTATTTTTAATGGCTGAGTAATATTCCAGAGTATATATATACCACAGTTTCTTTATCCATTCATCAATTGAAGGACATCTAGGTTGGTTCCACAATCTGGCTATTGTGAATTGAGCAGCTATGAACATTTGATGAGGCTGTATCTCTGTAGTATGCTGATTTTAAGTCTTTGGGTATAGGCCAAGGAGTGGGATTACTGGGTCAAATGGTGGTTCCATTCCAAGTTTTCTAAGGAATCTCCACACTACTTTCCAGAGTGGCTGCACTAATTTGCAGACCCACCAGCAATGTATGAGAGTACCTTTTTCCCCACATCCTCGCCAACAACTATTGTTGATAGTATTCTTGATAATCGCCATTCTAATTGGGGTGAGATGGAATATTAGTGTAGTTTTGATTTGCATTTCTCTTATTCTAAAGATGGTGAACATTTTTCATATGTTTGTTGATTGCTTCTAGATCTTCTTCTGTGAAGTGTCTGTTCATTTTCTTAGCCCATTTGTTGATTGGGTTATTTGTATTCTTTGTGTAGAGTTTTTTGACTTCTTTGTTTTTCTGGATATTAGTGCTCTATCTGAAGTTTGAGTGGCAAAGATTTTCTCCCAATTTGTTGGTTCTCTCTTTGCATTGCTGATAGTTTCCTTTGCTGAGAGAAAGCTATTTTTTTTTAATGTATCCCAGTTATTGATTCTTGCTTTTATTTCTTGTGCTATGGGTGTCCTGTTAAGGAAGTCTGATCCTAAGCCAACATGTTGAAGATTTGGACCTACTTTTTCTTCTATAAGATACAGGGTCTCTGGTCTGATTTCAAGGTCCTTGATCCATTTTGAGTTGATTTATGTGCAGCGTGAGCAATAGGAGTTTAGTTTCATTCTGTTGCATATGGATTTCCAATTTTCCCAACACCATTTGTTGAAGAGGCTATCTTTTCTCCATTGCATATTTTTGGCACCTTTGTCTAGCATGAGAAAATTGTATTTATTTGGGTTTGTGTTCATGTGCTCTATTCTGTACCTTTGATCTGCCTGTCTACTTTGGTAACAATATCATGCCATTTTTGTTAATATTGCTTTGTAGGATAGTTTTAGTTCTGGTATTGTGGTACACCCTGCTTCACTCTTCCTGCTAAGAAGTGCTTTATGTACTCTGGGTTTCTTATTCCTCCAGATAAATTTCATGATTGCTTGATCTATTTATACAAGGTACATCATTAGGATATTAATTGGAATTGCATTGAATCTGTATAGCACTTTTGGTGGTATGGCCATTTTGACAATATTAGTTCTGCCTATCCAAGAGCATTGGAGATCTTTCCTTCTTCTAAGGTTATCTTTAATTTCTTTCTTTAGTATTCTGTAGTTCTCATTGCAGAGGTCTTTCACTTTTTTGTTAGATTGATTCCCAAGTATTTTATTTTTTTCAAAGCTATTGTGAATGGGGTTGTTTTCCTAACTTCTCTTTCTGAAGATTCATCACTTATGTATAAAAATGCATTGGATTCATGGGCATTGACCTTATATCCTGCTATATTACTGAATTGACTTATGAGATCTAAAAGTTTTCTGGTGCAATTTTCTGATTCCCCTAAATATATAATCATGCCATCAGCAAAAAGGGATAGTTTGAGTTCTTCTTTTTCTATTCATATTCCTTTAATTTTCTTTGTCTAATTGCTCTGGCTAGAGTTTCTAGGACAATGTTAAATAGAAGTAGTGAAAGATGGCATCCCTGCCTTGTTTCAGTTTTTAGGGGTAATGCTTTCAGTTTTTCACCTTTTAGAATGATATTGGCCATGGGCTTAACATACATGACCTTTACAGTGTTAAGGAATGTTCCCACTATCCCTATTTTTCCTAATGTTTTGTGCATAAAAGGATGGTGTATTTCATCAAATGCTTTTTCTGCATCTATTGAAATAATCATGTGAGTCTTGCCCTTAAGTCTGTTGAAATGATGAATGACAATTTTTGATTTCTGAATGTTGAACCAACCTTCCATCCCTGGGATAAAATCCACTTGATTGTGGCGCACTATCTATGTAATATATTTTTGTATGCAATTTGCTAAAATTTTGTTGAGAATTTTTGCATCAATGTTCATTAAGAATATTGGTCTGAAATTTTCTTTCCTTGATGTGTATCTGTCTGCTTTAGGTATCAGGGTGATACTGGCTTCATAGAATGAAATACTTCTATTTCATGAAATACTTCGAGAATTATTGGAATGAGCTCTTCTTTAAAGGTTTTGTAGAATTCAGCTGAGAACTCATCTGTTCCTGGATTTTTCTTTGTTGTTAGGCTTTTGATGACTGCTATTTCATTACTTGAAATTGATCTATATAAATTGTGTATGTCCTCCTCATTCAGTTTAGATAATTCATATGTCTCTAGAAACCTGTTAATGTATTTGAGAATTTCTATTTTGTTGTATATACTTTCAAAATAGCTTCTGATTATGTTTTGTATTTCAATCATGTCTGTTGTGATATTTCCTTGTTCATTCTGAATTTTAGTAATTTGGGTTATCTCTCTCCTTCTCTTTGTTAGCGTGACTAAGGATTTATCAATTTTGTTTATTCTTTCAAAGAAACAACTATATATTTTGTCAATTTTTTCTATTGTTTCAACTTCATTGATTTCAGCTCTGATTTTAACCACTTCCTGTCTTCTACTACTTTGGGTGTTTCTCTGTTCTTCTTTTTCTAGGACTTTGATCTGTAGTGTTATGTCATTTATTTATTTTTTCTTCTTTTATTGAATGTACTCTATGAAATAAATTTTTCTCTAAGTACTGCTTTCATAGTGTCCCACTGATTTTGATATGATATGTCTTTAATCACATTTACCTGTAAGAATTTTTTTTAATTTCATTCCTGATATCTTGTGCTATCTATTCATCATACAACAATATATTATGTATTCTCCAGATGTTGGGGTAGTTTCTGTTTTTTACTCTGTCATTTATTTCTAATTTCAATCCATTATGATCTGATAGAATAAAAGGTAGCATCTCTATCTTCCTGTATTTGCTAACATTAACTTTGTGGCATTAAATATGGTCTATTTCAGAGAAGAATCCATCTGCTTCTGAGAAGAAAGTGTAGACACTCTTTGTTGGATGGTATATTCTATAAATATCCATGAAGTCGAAATTATTGATTGTGTTATTTAGATCTATGGTTTCTTTGTTCAATTTTTTTTTGTAGGATCTGTCCAGTGGTGAGAAATGTGTGTTAAAATCACCTAGCATTATTTTGTTGTGGTCTATTCGAATTCTGGTTTTGAGAAGAATTTGTTTGACATATATTGATGAGCCACTGTTTGGAGCATAAATATGTATGATTGTTATGTCTTGTTGATTTATTCTTCCCTTAAGCTGTATGAAATGTCCTTCTTTATCCCTTCTGACTAACTCTGGCTTGAAGTCCACATTATCTTATATGAGGATGGATACTCTGGCATTTTTGCTGTGTCCATGTGCATGGTATACTTTTTCCCATCCTTTCACCTTTAGTCTGTGAGTATCTTTTTCTATGAGATGAGTTTCTTGCAGGTAGCAAATTGTTGGATCATCTTTTTTAATCCACTCTGCCAGTCTGTCTTTTGATTGATGAGTTCAGGCCATTAACATTCAGGGTTATTATTGTGATATGATTTGTATTCCCAGTCATTTGGCTCATTTTTTTTTTACATGACTTGTTGTTCCTTTAGAATAGTTCTTCCCTTTACTGATTTACATCATTGTTTTTCATCTGTTCCTCATGGAATATTTTGCTGAAAATGTTCTGCAGTGCCACCTTTCTTTTTGTAAATTCTTTTAGCTTTTGTTTATCATGGGAGAATTTTATTTTGTCATCAAATCTGAAGGTAAGTTTTGCTGGGTATAAGATTCTTGGTTGGCATCCGTTTTCTTTCAGGGCTTAAAAAATGTTGTTCCAGGCCCTTCTAGCTTCTAGGTTCTGGATTGAAAAATCTGCTGATATCTGTATTGGTTTCCCCCTGAATGTAATTTGATTCTATCATATCACACCCTTTAAAATTCTGTCTTTATTTTGTATGTTAGTTATTTTCATTGTAATGTGCCTTGCTGTGGGTTTGTTGTAATTTTGTGTACTTGGAGTCCTATAAGCCCCTTGTACTTGATTTTCCACTTCATTCTTCAGATGTGGGAAATTTTCTGATATTATTTTATTGAAGATTGTTCACTCCTTTGTTTCTTTAAGATTTCCTCAATCCTAATAATTCTTAAATTTGGCCTTTTCAAGATATTCCATAGTTCTTGTAGATTCTGTTCATGATTTCTTATCATCTTCTCTGTTTGGTCAACTATGTCTTCAAGATTAAATATTTTGTCTTCAATATCTGAGTTTCTGTCTTCCAGGTGTTCTATCCTATTTGTTATGCTGTCTATGGAGTTTTTAATTTGATTCATTTTTTCCTTTATTTCAAGGATTTATGTTTGTTTTTTTTTCAATATCTCTAACTCTTTATTGAAATGATCTTTGCTTTCTGTATTTGCTCTTTTAACTCTTGATTGATGTGATTATTCAATGCCTGCATTTCTTCTTTCATTCTGTCATTCAATGTTGCATTTGCTCTTTCATCTTCTCGTTTGCTTCCCTGATCATTTTAATTATGTACATTCTGAACTCCTTTTTTGAAATATCTTCTGCCATGCTGTCATTGGATTTTATTGATGTAGCATCTAGGTTTGTTTGGGACATTTTCTTCCCTTGTTTTCTCATATTGCTCAGGTATCTACCCCTCTAGTAGTGAAACTCTGGAATATTGCAGATTTCCTCTATTGACTAATATTGTCTCTATAGATTTCCAATAATTCACCTCTTAGCCTTCAGTAGCCTGAATTCTTGGGGGACCTTGATAATGTGGTGCTCCACTAGGAAGCTGCCACTCTAGGGGTAGTGGCCTTCAGGTGAGGTACATTCCCTGTCATTGAGCAGAGGTGCCTCCACTCATTGACTGATGGTCATTCAAAGGGGGACTAGACTGCAGACTGGGGCATATCTGATCTGGGCCTCTGTGTCTGGTTCTATTGTCCTGGTGGGAAAGCCTTGCCTAGGAGGGAAGACTCATCCAGTGGGGAAGTTTCATTGCCAAGCTCTCCTCTGAGAATTTCCCTTGGGACCAGAATTACCACCTGGACTGGGAAGCCCTCCTCTGCAATATTCCCAGGGTTCCCAACCTACTGCCTGGGCTGAGGAGCCTGGCCCTCTAGGGACTCCATTGCTGAGTGGCCCTCCTCTGCTATGTTCCCTGGGGACTGGACCTACCACCTGGGCTTCAGACCCTCACTCTGTGTTGAAGCCTCTTGCTGTGCAGCCCTCCTCTGCATTGCTCCTGGTTGACTGGGTTCTTGTCTCCAGCAGTGGAGTCCCACTGGTCCACTCTACTCCATGAAGTTCCCTGCATTTTGGGACTACTACCCATCTGGGGAGCCCGACCAGTGGAGAGACTCATCTGGTGGCTGTGAGTTGGTCCCAAGTCTCTCAATACCTCCTGTTCTTGACTTCTGGTTCTTGTCAAAGGTCCTCTAGTCTCCTGTAAGTGTCTCAGGAAGGGAGCTGCACTTCCGGTGATGATGGCCACACCCTCAGGAATAATTCAAAGTGCCTGTGGCAGTCTATAAAGAAGCCTCTGGCTGGCTCCACAATGCAGAAGGGCTGTCTCATCAGCCGGCTTGCTCCATTATGGCGACAGACCTCACAGTGGTGGTTGGGTGGGGTCACTCAGTGATGGCATCTATCTTTGGCCTGGTGTTTGGGTGGGTTGGCTACCCATCACCTAGCTCTGCAAGGCAGGTGGGTTTGGTGCCCACCTGCTACCTCCAGAATGCAGGTGGCCTGACTCACCCGCCAGCTCCCTCCACGACTGTGACCAACCAGTGATGGCGCTGACCTTGTTGCAATGGTCAGGTGGTGTCACTCAATGATGACATCTTTCTTTGGCCTGGTGGTTGGGTGGGTTGGCTGCCCACTGCCTAGCTCTGCAAGACAGGTATGTTGGGTGCACTCCTGCAACCTCCACAATGCAGGTGGCCTGACTCACCTGTCAGCTTGCTCAGTGACTGTGACTGACCAGTGATGGTGCTGACCTCATTGCCTAAAAACTCCCTTAATTCTGCTTTCCAGACAAAAGAGGATCATTTTTCTCATATTTCATTTTTCTAAGAAAATACTTCACTTTTTGACAGCCCATGCAAATTCCTATTCAGATAGCTCTTACAGGAAAAGAACATGAACACTAACAAATACATACATAAGACATATTACAACTTGTAATCGATCTTCCTATAATTCAGTGTACTTTGTAAGCAGTAGTAAGTGCAACAAGAGACTTCTAGGTGGCTTTGTTTCTACTAACATAATTCATGAATCACAGTCATCAAACTGTATTAAGCTAGAGATGCATTTCCAACTTAGCTTTAGAACAGGTGAAGAATATGCTGAGGTTCTACAGGTGCCATGTTAAAGGTGAGTATGCATTGAAAAACACTGTGGACAGCAGGAGGTTACTTCAAACAACCATTTCCCTCCCTGTGAGAATTACTGAATTGCTCTATTAGACAGCAATGGATTTTGTTCCTGGACATGTTGGGACAGAAAAGAGAATAAAAACCTTAATTCTAGTGGCCTTCTTTTTATAAAAATTTTCAGCAAAGGAATGAGGAATCCACACAGTGGGAAGAAATAAGCACTTCTAATGTACCTAATCTCTAATTTTAATATAATGATACATGTTCATATATAGACTTTCATTCTATTAATGTTACACTTAAACATCTCATAAAACCTCTACTGTGTATGCTATTTTTTGAAATGCAACAAAAGGATGAATTCTATCAGCATAAAAGATTTTCTATTAGTTTAATATTTAAGTGTGTTAAGAGAATATTCATTTATTATCAATCATATATAAGTATTGCACAGCACTTCCCAATGCAGTAACCAGTACCTTCAATATGAGATATAATTACTAAATATAAAATGGTATCCTGGATGGGATTCTGGGACAAAATAGCTGGTAGTAAAAAAACTAGTGAAATTTAAATAAATTAGGGTGTTTAGTAAATAGTAATATACCAATATTTGTTCCTTAGTTGTACAAAATGTATTAAAGTAACATTCTACTAATAATAGGAATAACTGTGTATATGGTAAAATTACTGTATTTACTTTCTAATTTCTATGCCTATCTAAAATTAAAAGTTTATTTAAATACAAAGTCAATGGAAAGGATGAAGATAAGAAAGGGAGACTGAATATAAAAAAGTTTATAGGTACAATAGATATTCCAATAACCCTGAGCAGATGAGATGGGACAAAAGGGCAACATGATTGAAAAAACAGTAAGTGTAGACAGATTTGCATGATTGTTATTTAGAAAGTGGGGGAGTTTCATGGTTACAGCATTTGTTTTATTATGTAGAAGAGATAAAATGTTTGCTTAGAATAAGACAGTGCAATGTACAAAACTGAGGGTCCATTTGAGGTAGATGACCATGGATTTATAGATTCCATCAGCCTTCCTTGTCACTCCCTCCAGCAAAAATGAATTCTACGATTCAATTTTTTAATTCCCATCTAAGATGAAGTTTATGTTATCCATGGAAACCTGAACTTTTAAAAATATCTGTGAAGAATATTTATTCTTACACAACTGCTTTCCATCCATTCCTAACCTCCCCCTTGTTTTTCAAACATAAAGTCTAAGATTCAGATTGATATATTGCAGAATAGACCTCACTGAAGAAAAAAATCTAATTTTAGATACATGATGAATATGACATCTATGTAAATTTGAATTCTAAGTGTAAAAATTTATTTTCCTTTCCCACCTGTTTTCCACTATCCCATTCATTTGCCTACTTCCCACCTTCAAATATAAACACAAGGTAAAGATCTTTCATTTTGAAGAATAATTTTTGATTATATATTTTTAAAAATCTGCTTAGTAATGTAAATGGTAACAAAAGGATGCATGGATAGAAACCAAAATATAGTTGGCATGATTAATCTGAAACTTATAACCCATTTCAAAATCAAAAAGCCTGGGAAATTGATAGGAACAGACAACAATAATAAAAACCCTAATCATTAAGCATTCATAATAGGGTTTTACATAGACTGGAAGAGACAACTATTTTTAAATGTCAGATTTGAGAACTGCATGGTAAGTGTTGGGGATGGAGCTCATCGATAGAGCACTTACTTAGTATGTTGGAGACCTTGGGTTTGATAATACCCCTAAAAAGCTATCACATGGTATTAATTTACTCTTTCCCTCCCAATCAGCACACATATAATTTAGAATTCATCAAAGTACAAATCTTTTATAAAAATTGATAGTCAAAAAATGTTTTGACCAGAGAATTAAGTGACAAAATTTATTTTAAAATGTTTTAAGCTGTGATGTGCAAAACTATGATAATCACAGACATGTACCAAAATCAAGTTGGGTACACTTTGTCAATGTGCTCAGAGTATATGCAGAATAAAGTAATTATACACTTTATAATATCTAATCAAAATAGAAGCTTTTGTGAATAATAAATATCCCATGATATAATATGTTGAAAGGAGATAAATAGCTGTTTGAACCTCAGAAGTCATCATCAATAGTTCGTCCCTCAGACACAGACACGTGGGTACCACGTCCTGACTATCTTCTCTCAGCATGACCTCTAGGGTCTGTGTTCTACTTTCTATTTCCATAGTGATGTTCACACCATTCCTAGTTTGGCATAAATTCCTAATTCATCTACATGCCTCTTGTCTATCTCTCCCTATATTTCATCATCTCTACTTTTCCTGAAGCTATTATTTGAAAGAAAAATGTGATCTTGTCAGCCCTTGTTTAAATAAACACTTTTTATTATGGGAGGGTCAGACTCCTTGAATGGATACCTCATGCTTTTTTATACTCTGGTTCATCCTATCCTTTCAAATACTATACAATATACTTATACAGTAAACCAGCATGCAAAAAAACAAATGAATTATCACTATATGCAACTCACAAACTTAACACAGCAAAAGGAACGAACCACAAAAAATGCATACTGTACACTTTCATAATATCAAGATACAAAACATTTAGTACATATGTGTATATACATACATACAAACTGTATAAATAATATACATTTCTATGTCTATGTAAATTTTTGAAAACATTTCTATACTAAATTGCAAAAATATCAGTGTTTTAAATAAGAATAATCAGAAAAGAAGTATTAAGCATTTTAAAAGTAATTAAGAATATGTATTTATGAGAATAAGAAAGTTCCAGGTATTAAAACATACTCTAAAATAATATGATCAAAATAGTATGTGCATGCAGGTAAAACTAATCTTTGGTATAAAAGAGACAGGAATCATGGCTACAGGTGAGGGTATTAAATGAAATGAAAGGTAATAGAAGGGACTTTCTGGGATTTTTAAAATTTTATTTAACTGCATACTACTCATAAAGGTAGGTTAACACTGCAGATACTCATTGAGTTGTAGGGTGATGGTTTGGGTACTTCACTAGATAATCCATTTATATTAACAAATGTTCATTGTATCTAGTACAGAACATCTAAGATGATATATGTGGTACATATCCTGCATATCTAGCATATGTCAATAAAAATTACCAAAAATGAAATACAATACAGCTTAAATCCCATTCTAATATGCATGTATGTTAAGGGTTCCAATAAACCCTAAAGAATGAAAAATGATAAAACCCAGAAGTTTACATAATATTAAGTTAAGGGCTGGCATTTTAGTTCATTGACATAGATTGCCTAGCTTGTGCAAATTTTGGGGTTCAATTCCCATAACTGCCAAAAATTTAAAGGTTTACATTCAGATAATAGAAAAAGCAGATGTGATGATGCAGGTAGGATACAAAAACTTACTAAGAAAGCTCTATGAGACCTCCAGCTAATGGTTGATGAAATGGTAGACTGTTGGTGATCTGCAACTTTTCCAGATATCCAACAGGTATTCTGATATCTGCAGGTAGGGATAACCATTTCTTAAAATCCTACAAAAAGAAAAAGTAACCAAAACAAAAAAGGGCATTTGACTTTTGATTCATGTATGTTAGAGTATTATTTTTTAGCAAATATTAGCTGACGTTAACTGCAGTTTAAAAGTTACCTACATTGATTATATATAACATATTGAAGGCAAAATATTTACTAGTGTAAGCAAAGGTATATGGTGCAGTCTCAGAGAAATGATTTAAGACAAATGAAACTTGGTTATTTTGGTGTCATTGCATTAGTAAATTTATCTTGGATTTACTTTAAAATTATTACACCATATGGTAGGAACATGCATATACAACATGTGATCAATATAAATAATTAAACAAGTAGATATTATTTTGAATACAACATGTGAAAGAAAATTAAAATGTTTTCTTTTTGCTGTTATTAGAAGTAAAAGTTGTTCTATTTCATTTAACTGAAGCCAGAATTGGGGACAGGCAGTTAGTGTATTAATAGGGTATGGGGTCAAATCCAGGAAATGGAAGACATAAAAGCCATCTGCCTTTGGAAGTTGGAGACTGCCCCAGGGAGAATGGAATTTCAATGATCTCTGGAGTCCATTGATTAACAAATTTACCTGCTTTTATCAAGGAAGGCAAGCAAGGAGCTGCTAATTAATGCCTCCTGGGCCTTTGCCTGGCTGAATCACTTTGGATCTTCCCCTGCCACACCTGCTTCTCACTTTATTTATCTCACCTGCAAAATCAGGCCTAGGAATGCAGGCAGGAAGGAGAGAAAAGAGTGGAGAAAACTGGAGAACAAAAGAGACCTTAACCTATAAAAGATGTTGTGTGCACTCACTTCTTGGGACTTCAGAACATTGGCCATGATCCCCTTCTACCTCCAAGGAGAACTCTGTATTATTACCTTTAAATAAAACCTGCTTAATATGCTTTTCTTGGTGTGCTTCTCTAGTGTTCAAACTTCAACATTAGAGGAAGCAGGATTCACTGCCGGTAACCAGCAGTAGCATAACTATAGAATGTGAGCTGAGACAAATTTCAAGGAGAAACTTGCCTCTATCATCACATCAAGAAATGTAAATTATATAAAAAGAAATCCTTTTAAAATAAAATTATAAAAATCAAAAGAGATTAAAAAAAGGAACTGAACTGTGTAAATATTTACTGAGAGATAAAAGATGTAAATGCAGATATATACCATATTCCAAATGGTTAGCCTAAACAAGGCAACAATAGTGGTTATCACCATATTAATTTGAATATTTTATATAACCCAAATCAACTACCAAGATTGTTTTTTCCATAAACAATGAAATGCCTAAAACTCATCTAGAACAATAAAATCTCCAAAAATATTCTTGAATAAGAGTACATGCTCTTCAACGGACTATGGGGTTATGTACTGATAAACCCATTCTAAGATGAAAAATTATTAAGTTGAAAATGTACTTAAATATACCTAACTCACTGAATATCACAGTTTAGCAACATAGAACTCTGTAGAGTACTGTAGATTAGTCCTGTGGTTTCATGGGTAACTGGGAGCTGTGATATTTCATCACAAAGTAGTATCATGCTGCATATTGCCAGTCAGGGAAAAGATCAAAAGTCAAAATGTGAAGTATGGGTTTTAATAAACATGTATTGATTTTTCAGTATTGCACCAAGTTGAAATTATCAGGTAGGCCATGATGAATCAGAAATGTGTATATGTGCAAAGGGAAAATGAAAAAATAAATTGTTCTAGATACTAAAATGAATAAAACTAAAAAATATATTCTATAGCATGTCACCTCTGGGGGGGGAAATATACAATTCAATGAAAGAATTAGATGATCTACATATAAATCCAAATGCCAACATCCTTTATACTTGTGATAAAATCACATATATTATAAAAAAAAGAAAAAACTAAGGACAAATTTATTATTATTTTGATATAGATTATTTTGATATAATTAGACAAATATCAAGTTGATCTTGAGTTGAAAATGTTAATTTATTACAAAAATACTGATATTGTTTTTCTTAACTCAGAAACAACCTTTTAACAATAAAAATATAATCAACGAGCAGGACAGACACTCTAATCTTCATTGTCTCTACAGCTACAAGAAAAGAAACAAACTTCTGAAATAATATAGTCACAATTTCTGTCTTCAAAGTTATAATAACTCATTGATAAAAAAAGAAATATGTTGCATAACTTACATGGAGAAATAATTTTCTATGTACAATAGGGATTTCTAGGTGCCATGAACCATAAAGTAAATGACACTGATACTTATAAAGCAAGGGGGAAAAAAGCTGGTGTTTATTTTATTTTTCTGTCTTAAAATCTGAATATGAAGTATTCAAAGGAATCTCACAGAGATATAATTGAAATCACATTTTCTGAAAAGAGGACTTTATTAAGGTCCTCTAGGATGATTCCAGTCTACATTTCTGAATTTAAAAAAATAACGTTTCCTAAATAGGGAACTAAAAATGAATATTCTTTATTCTGTGAATATAGAATACTATGATTAATGTATACTTGCCTTGAATAGTAATTTGGAAAAAGGAAATATTAAGAATAAAACTCACTGATATAATTATAACAGCTATCATCATGAAAATTTTCAAATTGCTTTATTTGCTTGATATATATATATATATATATGTATACATATGTGTTGTGTGTTTATACACGAAACACACATATAAATGTATATTTATATATTTTTAAAATGTTGCTTCCATTGAGATCCATGTATGTTTATGATATCTGAGACAAATTCCTGAAGGTGACTGAACTTCATCAAATGACTTCCCAGAAGCTTGGTCATTCTCAACATCTGATCCCATTTTTACATATTTGTGAAGAATATCTGTATTGGAAAATGAGACAATGTTTAATTTAATAAATATTTATTTTATCCTATGTAATTATCATTGCAGGTAAAATGCAACCAACATACAAAAATCAGATCGTAACAGTCTTTTATAGTCAGGTGCATATATGTGTGAAGGATTTAAAATTTAAGTGCCCATAATTAAAGCACAGAATCTGTAGTCTAGCAAATGAACTTAGAAAAAGAAACAAAGAGGGACAGGCCTGAGGCCTGAACATACCTAAACAAGTCTAAAATAAGACTGCCAAATCATCAAAAACTAACTGGCCATGGAGGATAAACAATGTCCACAAGGCCGTGGACCATCTGGTGTCACCCACTTTCCCCCTTCTTCCCTTTTCTTTAAGGTTAACTTGACCCCTGCTAACCAAAATAAACTGCCCTACCACATTGCTGGAATGTCAATTTGCATGTACTACTTGCTGATGTAATCAATGTAGTCATGTGCCCGCTTATGTTTGAATCAGCCAATTATGTGTACCTGCGCCAAACTCCCTAACTTTTCCTATATAATCCCCTGATTTCTGAGCCTCGGGGTCAACTCCTCTATCTCCTGCGTGAGATACGTGTTGGCCCGGAGCTCCGTTATTAAAGTGCCTCGTGCTTTTGCATCAAGCCGGTCTCTCGTTTTTCCTGGAGCGCATCATCCTGAGACTCGAGTAAGGGTCTTCCTTTTGGGGGGTCCTACATGTGCAGTTAAGAGATCAAAATATTAACTCAAAAGTCTTCAAATAAGAAGTACTAAAAAATTCTTTTACACTCTTGGATTATAAAATATTATGAAAGAACTTGCACTCAAGTCATTATCCAGAGTTGAATAAAAATTACAGCCTGGAAATATACATTTAAACTTTTAATGAATAATAGTTACTTAAGAATAGTACTCTAAAAATTAAACTCAAGTGTTTCTTACCAAATCAATATTAAATTTTACCTTATTTCTATATTTTTCTCTTGGTAACCAATTGTAAAAAAAAGTCCAATTCATATCCATAAGCAGTTGTGAAAGAATGGACATTTTTTTAAGCTGTCTGAGGTCACCCTCCCAGTTATCTTAACTCCCTAAGGTCACCCTCCCAGTCATCTCAACTCCCTAAGGTCACCCTCCCAGGAATGGGAACAAAGCCCTTAAAGCTGTTCCAAGAAACAGCCCCAAACAGAGAATAAAAGGGTAAATTGAGCCAGATAGCCAGATAGTGATCAAACAGAATGATTACCAGAAACTATTGACCAGAATCTACAGCCTGTTGTAAAACATTGTGAAACATTTTGTCAGCAAACTCAGACCCCCTTTGAAATTTCCCGGCAGCTTTGTCCCCCTTTTTCCTTTCATGTGCGACCCCTCCCGATGTGTGATTTCTGCCTTTATAAACCTACAAGATTTTCTGCTAGGTACTCGACTCCTCGAGTTGGGTCCCAGCGCGCTGGAATAAACACCTCTTGCGGTTTGCATCAAGTGACGCCTCCTGCGGTTGATTGGGGTTGCTGTCCATCCATGGGACAGAGTTGGGGTTTCCTTTTTGGGGGCCTTACAGTTGCAAATGATAATGGAATAAACTTCTTTTATAAAGAGATTCTGGAGAAATTTTATGTTGACATCTGAACAAAAAAATTAACTTGGCAGCAAAAATGATTGTGTTGGTGATTGATTCCTAATCTCTTAAAATTTGATATCAGATACATCTACAGTCACAAATTTTTTTCTGTTAAAAAATGTTAAAGAATTTAAACATGCCATATATTTCTAGCAACATTTGAAAATTTTCCTACCTCAATATTTGTAGATCAAAATATAATGCTTAAATATGTAAAGGTAGTAACAAAAATGTATAGGCAATACCCAGGAAGCAAATTAAACAAGCAGAGAATCAAAAGTCAAGAGCTCTTAAGCATAAAAAGACTTTTACTTTCGTAGTGGGGGTTGCTGATACTGGCAGGAAAGTGCTTGGGTTTAGGTGCACAGTGGGATAAAAGGTGAAGATTGGGTGTGTAAACAGTAACAGAAACACCAGTCTCTTGTAAAATTATTATGAGGTAAGTTTGATAGTCTCAGACTATGAATAAAAACTTGAATGCTACCTGACACAAACAAGTTATTATTAACAAACTAAAAGATGGAGACGGTTGGCAAGTCACCGGAGAAGTCCGCTTTATTACAAGATGAGGCTTACATATATACTCTTGGGGCTTCCGGGTTAAGGGAGAAAGTGACGTGTGGGTTTCTGATTGGTCCGGCTTGCCGCCGGCGGGAAAATAGGTGGCGGGAAGCCGAGACTTATGGGAAGAAGAAGCCGCTCAGGGGCCATCTTTGGTGTGGATCGGACTGCATATGGAACCTTACATTCCCCCCACTTTGGTTTATGGGAATTCGGGACGTTGATTTTCAATCTGGCTGCTTCCTGCTGATCAGGGGCGTCGTCAAGGGGCCCAGGGCAGGGGGGTTGGTTGTGAGGGGAGAACAAAGCGTTGGCTATTATATTGCATAATAAGCCATGTCAGATCAGAGTACTTCGTCCCCCGTAAAGTCCATAAAACTCCCTTGGAGCCATAAGTCCTCAATTTGGTCTAGGAATTCATTGTAGTCATTAGTCGGGTAGAGGAGCCATGCATCAGTGTCCAAGGTCCGTAGAAAGGATATTAGCCTTGGAAGAAGTTTGGGGAAGTCCATCATGGCAGGACGTCACCAGGCATTGTTCCCAGTAGGTAGCAGTTGATAGTTCCTGAGGAGAAGCTGGTTAAAGGCTTGGTTAGAAATTTTTTGTACTTGGTCTCTAATGAACCTTATGAGACAGGGGAGGAAGAAAATGATGCAAAGAACTCCAATAAGTGGACCTAATAGAGGGAGGCAACTACATAATTTTTCCCTGTGGTGGTCACTGCTCCCGGGGTTGAGGCCCCTTTACAAGTTGCACAGGGTTGTCCATATAGGGTTTTAATGAGTTCCAGTTTGTTGACAGGTGGACCAAATCCAGCTAGGGTCAGGGAAAAGAAGGGGAAAAAAGCAGAAAGGTAGGAAGTTATCATTCCTCCTGAATGGGTGAGAGGCGCGAGAGACGGAGTTTCAAAGGATTAGAGGGATCAACGGAACTGGTATAGATGTTCGGCTTGCCCGTATTTATAGGGTCAGGATCCAGAGGAGTAGGGGGTGAGTCTCCTTGGTCAGCCGGGCAGGGTTTTAACCTGGAAATATGGATCCAAGGAGTGGTCTTGTTAGAAGGTAGGATGAGTTTAGCTGCGGTGGGGGTACTAAGGATTACTGGGTATGGTCCCAGCCATTTAGGAGATAAGGGTTCAGGTGTGGTTGGTGGAGTATAATAGGCAAGATCCCCTGGGTTCAAGGAGGGAGGAGGGGAGGTTGCAAGAGGACGGGGAAGTAACCAGTCTTGAAGTTTCCAAAGTTCAGCTCTAAGGTGAGAAAGGAGAGGAAGGCTGAGGGTATTTGGGATGTTTAGGGAGGTAGGAACGATTCCGGGGGGTACAGGAGATCTTCCATACATCACCTCAAAAGGGGACAAATTGGTAGGTTTCTTTGGAAGTAAGCGTACTTTAAAGAGTGCCAGAGGGAGGAGGCGAATCCAGTCTAAGTGGAGTTCTAGGGAAAGTTTGGTGAGAGTCTCCTTTATGGACCGATTTGCTCTCTCAACCTTACCTGAGGCCTGGGGACGATATGGGCAGTGTAGACGCCAGGGTAAGGCTAGAGATTGAGAGAGAGATTGGATTACTTGAGCTGTGAATTCCGGTCCGTTGTCCGATTGAAGGGAGGTAGGCATGCCAAAGCGTGGGATGATGGAGGTAAGGATGTGATTGGCGACAGTGGAGGCCTTTTTGTTGGTAGTAGGAAATGCCTCAATCCAGCCACTAAAGGTATCTAGGAAAACTAGGAGGTAACGGTGTCGGCGAACAGGAGGCATGTGTGTGAAATCTGGGGTAGGGTGAACAGGAAGAAGAGTGGCTGGGTTGAGAGGAGAACAGGATTGAAAGGATATAGAAGGGTTTTCTAAAAAGGAAGTAATTAGGGCTAAAACTCGTGAGGGGGGTAAAGTATGCAGGGACTTGTAAGCTAGGAGATCCTTTAGATGGTGTGGAGAGCATATAGTTAAGGGGGCTCCAAAAGTAAGTTTAAAAGTTTCCTGCTGTAGTTTTTGGGCAGCTGCAAGGACCCTGAGACAAGGGGCCCATCCCCTTACTGTGGGGTCAAGTTGTTTTGATAAATAGGCTACTGGGGCAAATGTGGGGCCCTGCATTTGTCCCAGTACCCCTAGGGCCTGTCCCTGATTTTCATGAACATAGAGAAGAAAGGACCTTGTTAAATCTGGTAAGTGTAATGCAGGGGCGGATAGGAGTTTGAGACGTAGGTTATTAAAAGGCGTTTTAGGGGAGGAGGGGAGTGGTTCATTTGGGTCTCCTTTAGAGAGATCGTAAAGGGGTTTGGCTAAAAGAGAAAAGTTAGGGATCCAAGCACGGAAATACCCTGCTAAGCCCAAAAAAGAGAGAATTTCAGCCTTGGTTTTAGGTAAGGGCCAGGACGAAAGGGCTTGTTTCCTGTCAGTTGTAATGGATTTATGTTGTGGTGTGAGTAAGAACCCTAGGTAAGTGACTTGGGAGGCTGAGATTTGAGCTTTAGAAGGTGTCACTTTGTATCCATGTTGGGCCAAAAAGTTAAGCAAGGCAGCCGTGTCCCGTTGAGAGATATCCCAAGAAGGGCTACAGAGAAGGAGATCATCAACATACTGCAAAAGTGTGGAAAGAGGACAAGTGGGGTAGAAATTTTTGAGGTCATGGGAGAGGGTCTGTCCAAATAGATGTGGGCTGTCCCTAAAACCCTGAGGAAGAACCGTCCAAGTGAGCTGTTCAGAGTGTCGTGTGTGGGGGTTGGTCCATGTGAAGGCAAAAAGGTCCTGTGAGGAAGGGTCTAGAGGTACGAAAAAGAAGGCATCCTTCAAGTCCAGAACTGAGAAGTGAGTGGAAGAAGCTGGGATGAGAGAGAGTAGAGTGTAGGGATTGGGAACAAGAGGGTGGATGGGTATGACAGCGGCATTTATGGAGCGGAGGTCCTGTACCAAACGGTAGTAACCATTAGGTTTTTTTATACCCAGAATGGGGGTGTTATAGGGGGACTGAGTGGGACGTAGATATCCTTTGTGAAGAAGGTCAGAAATAATGGGAGAAAGTCCGAAAAGGGTAGAGGTGGTTAAGGGATACTGAGGCTGATGAATAAATTTGGTAGGGTCCCGTAATTGGATGGAGACTGGGGGGCACTGAGCTATGGAGGGATTGTCCATGTCCCAAACTGAGGGTTTAACAGGGTGGGAGATTCGTGGATGTGAGGAGGTAGGATCCTGCAATAGGGCCATAAAAAAGGAAGTAGAGGCATCGAAAAGTGGGAAGGAAATAGACGCCTTGAATTGGGAAAGAATGTCCCGTCCCAACAAGGGAATTGGGCATTGAGGCATGACTAAAAAGGAGTGAATAAAATGTGAAGAGGAATTCTTAAGGCGACACAGAAATGGGGGAGTTCTGAGTGGATATATGCGTTTCCCTCCTACCCCGACAATAGGAGTGGAACTAGGAGTGGTGGCACCATGGAACTCTGTCAAAAGTGAGAAGGTTGCTCCTATATCTAATAAAAAGGTGACAGACCGGCCATCCACTACAAGGGTTACCCTAGGCTCGCGAGTGGTGATATTGAGGGTCGGGTGTGGCCCAGGGCTCCATCAGTCCTCTTCAGCCAATCCCACTATCGGAGGACAAGAGGGGGGCATTCTGGCGATTGGCCCTTCACCCCTTCGGGAGAAGGGGCAATCGGAGCCCCAATGTCCTGTTTGTTTACATTTGGGACAGGGTTTATTGGGGGGCCGTGGCTGAGGACAGGAGCGTGACCAATGACCCTCTTTTCCACATTTAAAGCAAGCTCCAGGAGGGGCCCTTGTAGGGATCGGGAATTTCTGTGAATGGGGAACAGGATGAGGAGTCCCCCTGATCATTTGAGCAACCATTAGTAAATCAGTTTGCCTGGCCTTATGCCTTAGGCGTTCTTTTTCGTCATCTCGTCCATGGAAAACCTTAAAGGCCAGCGACAGAATCTCACTTTGAGGAGTTGCCGGTCCATGTTCCAATTTTTTTAATTTGGCCTTAATGTCGGGGTAGGACTGAGCTATGAAACTGGTCATAAGGATATGACGGCCCTCATCTGTGTCCAGGTCCAGTGTGGTATATTGCCTGAGGGCCTGAGTAAGCCTCTCTAGAAACTCAGTGGGGGTTTCATCCTTCTTTTGGATAATTTCCTGGACCTTCTGAAAATTAACTACTTTGCAGGCTGCCTTCTTTAGGCCCACAATGAGACACGAGGAAAAACTTTCTCGGGCTTGTATGCCTTGATTTGTATTTTATTCCCATTGTGGATCGATTTCTGGGACCGCTTCAGGCCCTAGAGGGAAAGTAGGGTCTATGCAATGTGTTTCATTCGCATGAGTTTGAGCTGCATCCCAAACTCGTCGCCGTTCCTCGGTCAGGAGGGTGTTGGCAAGGAGCATAAATATATCTTTAAAAGTTAAGTTGTAGGCTTGTAAAATCCATTGGAATTCCTTTATGTAAGTGGTAGGATCGGAGGAATAGGAGCCCAATTTGCGCTCCATCTGAGATAAATCAGCCAGGGAGAAGGGGACGTGGACAGGGACAATACCTTCAGCTCCAGGTACCTCCCTTAATGGGGCCATAAAAGTGGGAGGGGCCGGAGGGGGTCCATGGGAGCGCGTGTGCGGCGGGCTGAAGGAAATAGGCGGAGCGGTGGGTGTAGGAGCTATGGGCGCGGGAGCCAAGACGGCGGGGGGGGGGGAGGAAGGAAGGTGGCTCCGGGAGTATAGGGTTGAGAGGAGGGGCCCTATAAGGGGGAGGCTCATCAGCCGGGTCAAAAGAATCAAGAGAGGGGGATGGGGGAGGGGAGAACGACATAAGGGATCTCCTTCCACTTGTTCAGGCGCTGGCAATAGTTGAAAAGGTCCCTTAAAAGATTTGGATCTAAAAAGCCTTCAGGGGGCCATTTGTTCTGGTTATCTAGAGGGTAATGGGCCAATGCTGAGTGCAGAATTTTGTCAATAATTTGGGTTTGATGTCAGGCTTAAGGGAAAGAGGTCCTAGATTTTTGAGGAGACACTGGAGGGGCGTGTGTGCCACCGGGGAAGATGGGGAGGTCCCCATGGTTAGAGGGAAGAAGGGTGTAGGGAGCGGGAGACCTCGGGCGAGGAGGGTGCAGTCTGCGAGGTAAAGGGCGTCCCCAATGCCTCGAGAGAGACCCGGAGGGGGATCAATCTACAAGGTAAAGGGCGTCCCCAATGCCTTGAGAAGGATCCGGAGGTTCCGGAGACGGAACGGAAGGGAAAGCGCGATGGAGATCGTCACCTCAATCGCTATTCTCAAAGGGGTAAGGAACCCGGATGGCCACGAGGTTACCAGTCCTGGATTTAGGCAGTTGGAGAGGAAAGGTGACTGGGGTTCCCCGGGGGTAGATTAAGCTCCTCACTCCTCATAAAGTGTCTTCTATTGGCCTCTTTTGTGTTCTGACGGAAGGGCACAGGGGTCCACTGTGACCATGAAGGTCGTGGTGGGAGGTTGTCCCCCCTTAACTCAGCGTCGGGAGGCTACCGGACGGTCACGGCTAGTACTCCCGCGTATAGCTGAGGTAAGGTGTGCTCTTCCAGGGGGAAACTTACGAATTTTCGAAGCTGGTGTTGAGTGTCGAGAGCTAGCGCCAGAGCAAGAGGATGAGGGTGGCCTGCCAACAGAGGAGCGGAGTGCCTTTGAAGGCTAACTCCGTCCCGGGTTTCGACACCAATAAAAGATGGAGACGGCTGGCAAGTCACCGGAGAAGTCCGCTTTATTACAAGATGAGGCTTACATATATACGCTTGGGGCTTCCGGGTTAAGGGAGAAAGTGACGTGTGGGTTTCTGATTGGTCCGACTTGCAGCCGGTGGGAAAATAGGTGGCAGGAAGCCGAGACTTATGGGAAGAAGAAGCCGCTCAGGGGCCATCTTTGGTGTGGATCGGACTGCATATGGAACCTTACAAATAGTATCACCATTATACAGATATCCTTATATTAACTAGGTTTAATTTTCACAGTAAAATTCAGAATAAACAAATATTTACAGCCTTGCAGTGTTTAGCAGTACTAGTAAAAATAAATGATAGCCTTAAATCTCTTATACAATTAGGGAATAGTGTTAATAATTCAAATTAGATTTAGTCAAAGCAGACAGATACAGGTAAGTTTTCTAAATGGCAGTGTTGCTCTATGCCAGATGTAAGGTATAAAAGACAGCACTTATTGGTTAAATCTACATAAACTTTCATTTTTTAAATGTTATAGAATATTTAGGTAAGACTCAGAAAAATATATTTAGTTTGAGATGAATCTGATAATGCCGTTTACTGGTGATGAGTTCTGCTCCCTCTAATGTTGAAGTTTGAACACTAGAGAAGCACGCCAAGGCAAGCATATTAAGCAGCTTTTATTTAAAAGCAATAATACAGTCTTCTCCCTGGAGGGAGAAGGGGGCAATGGCTGATGTTCTAAAATCCCAAGAAGTGAGCGCACCCTACATCTTTTATAGTTTAAGGTCTCTTTTGTTCTCCAGTTCTCTCCCCTCTTATCTCTCCTTCCTGCCTAGTGACTAGAACTGGTTTTGCAGGTGATATGTAAAAAGTAAGATGTGGATGGGGCAGGGGGAGGGCCAAAGTGATTCAGGCAGGTAAGGGCCCAGGGGGCATTAATTAGCATCTCCTTGCTTGCAGTCCTTGATAAAGGCAAGTAAATTTGTAATCAATGGGCTCCTGACGTCTTTGACATTCCATTCTCCCAGAGGCAGTCTCCAACATTCAGAGGCAGATGATTTTCATGGCCTCCATTGCCTCAATTTGACCTGATCCCCTATTTCTACACTCACTACCTGTTCCCCAATTCTGGCTTCATATACATATTTCTCGTCAGGTATATTTAGGTTATTCACGAAAATCATGACTGGTCAAGATCTTAAGTCATCTGTTTGACTAAGAAAATTCCTAAAAGTAACTGACATCATATTTTAATATTTTATAGCTGTCAAATATTGCACAAATTGATATTCATCAGTGTGAGGTTTTTTAACAGGCAGAAGAGGCAGAGTAGGATATCTGGCAAAGTAGACTCATTTTACATTTTAAAAAATTGTCCAAAAGAGAATGAGTGCCTCTTCTTTTATTATTATTATTTTATTTTCACAGACAGCATTTTGATTCATTGTACACAAATGGGTCACATATTTTTGTTTCTATGATTGTGCACAATGTAGAGTTATACAATTTGTGTCATCATACATGTACGTAGGGTAATTATATCTGTCTCATTCCACCATTTTTCATACCCCCTCCCTCTCATTTCCCTCTATGTAATCTAAAGTTCCTCCATTCTTCTCTGACCCACCACCCCATCCCCATTAGGTATCAACATGCACTTATCAGGGATAACATTGTTCCTTTGGTTTTTTGAGGTTGGCTTATTTCACTTAACCTGATATTCTCCAATTGCATCCATTTATCTGCAAATGTCATAATATTTTTCTTATTTATGACTGGATAATATTCCATTTTTTTCTTTATCCATTCATCTGTTGAAGGGCATATAGGTTGGTTCCACAATCTAGCTATTATAAATTGAGCTGCTAATTTTTCCCCTGGGGCAAATTATTCCCTCCTAAAACTAATCTTGGTTAAGATAACATTGATCACTTTTCCCAGGGTCACTTTTTCTTAAATGGCCTTTCTCACTTCTAGTAGACCTCCAGCAAAGCAGGTTCTGTTTTCATTTCCTTGAAGATATTTGCAGTTGAAATTTTTAATTTTGGTGTGAGTATGATATGTCTACATTTAATTTACACAACAAATTTTATCACAGCAAGTGGATTAGACAGTTTGACATATTTAAAATCTGTGCCTTCAATTTTTTTTTCCAATTTACACTCAAGTGGTTGTAACACGTTATTGTTTGACCAGTCTCCCTTACCATCCTCATAATGCCATCAACTTTAAGTGAGTTCCCCATTGTTAATTGTACCCAGACACTCTCTCTTTACATATTTTTGTATATAAAGGCACTGTCTAGTTAAGGTCACAAAAATTATTAGGGACCTCATTCTTCAGAAATCATCAGATGTTTGAATTCATGGGGACTCAGGGAGACCTTTGTATTTTAGCTGTGTGGGCAAGAGAGAAGGCCTGCACCCAGAAGTGTCCCCTGATCAAATAGGGCTGATCTTAAAAAGGGGAGACAATTCCATCCTCACATTACAATTTAATAATATTAGAACCCATTGTTTCATTTATTGTGATTGGCAATTTTCCTCTTCCATCCCCATTAAGAGAGTTTAGTTAATCATCAATGAATATAATGGGCCCTAGATATGGTTTTTTCAAGGGGAAAGGAAACCCTGTGAGTTTAAGAATTCCAGTTCACTTCTTTGACCAAGAGTGGCAGAAAAATGAAAATGGGGGCAGGATCCAATTAGAAGTTATAAAAAAATTCAGGCTTAAGAACTAAAAGCACATAGCCAAATAGAAAGTTATGGGCCAAGTCAACAGCCTTGGTACCTTCCCAACAACTGTACAGAATACATGCCAACAATTAGCCTTAACACTTTTAATATCTGTTGAGCATGGACTCTGATAAATGTCTTTGTCCAAGCCTAATTTCTGAACTAATATACTCAAGTGGAGAAGCTTTCCAAATATTTACCCCTCACATCTCAGGGAGATCTATCTCCTTTTTTCCTTTCATTCAAAACTAATTTTATTTCTTTTCTTTTTGTCCTCTGCTACCATCTATGAATTTCATTCTTTGAATCCAAAGGAAAGAACCCAGAAAGAAAATCAGTGAGGTATATGGTTCATATAGATTCATTCATCTGCAGAAGGTGTGAACTAAGCCCTGTTCTCAAACTCTGGTTCTATTTTCATGGTAAAGAGTGGCTGGAAAGTAGGGTAGAGGCCCCATCTTCCTTGCCTATTTCTCTATAGACCAGGCAGCTTTCTTTCCTTGGATTTCCTTTTTTCTCTTTTATGTCAGGACTGTGTCCCTGACACACAGCAGTATCATTTGCAGCTGCCTGGGGCAAGACTTAGAAGTAGTACTCAGACTCTTAGCACTGGTTTAGAAAGAAAAATAAATAAATCCTACTTTGTTGTCCTGCTATACTCACACATTAGAGGGAACACCTTTTTACATCCAACTTAGTTTTTGCCTGTTAAGATTTATTACATAATTGCATACATGCCTGTACATACAGAATCTTTGATTTTACCTCTGACAAACCAACTCCCAAGTGCAAGATTGTAATAAAACAGAAAACCATTCAAAGAGCAAAATGTTACAGTAAAACATCATCTTTTTCTTAGGTTTATACCTATAGGTGGACCATTCAGTCAAGATCTTTCCCAAGAAACAGTGTATAGGATCAACACAGTATTTCCCATGTCTTAAGGGACCAGAAACAAATGCAAATGAAAAACCCAAGAGACAGACAAAGAGGATCCCCAATCCATGACCAATAGGGAAACCTTTAAAACAGACAGACCAGTTGAGGGAAATTCCCCCATGTAAGGAATTTCCACAGAACCATGCTGGACACGGGAAATCACATAAGGGAATTTATTAAGCAAACAGTGTCTCCCTGCAGGGTAAGAGAGAAAATGAGAGGAAAAGAGAAAGGAAAAGAAAGGGCACATTCTAGAGAGAGTGGAAAGCCAGGAGGCTAGAGAAAATTGTGTAGGACAGACAGAAGAATGAAGAAAAGACGGCAGGGAAGCTACAGTAAAACAGTTGAATTCTTCCAGGCTAACAGGGGACCAATATAGGAGAAGGATACTTGCAAGCTGACTGATGAACCAATAGCTATTTAGCATGTTAGGACGTAACATGGGAAGCAGGAAAATGGTGACAGCGTAAGCTGGAAATTCCTGTAACATAAGTGGCGGGCAGAGCTCAGATTGACAAGTGGTTGGGACGTGGGCAAAATGGCTGTACCTGATGGGAGGGGGGTAGCTTAATACATTACACCCCAAGTTTCCAACTACCATGTAACCATGATTTCTACACCAGTGGCACCACAGATGTCCCCACAAAAAGGGACTAGATATTCCCACTAAGGTGAACCAGATGTGTAAAATCAAGGGTCTTGGTGTGAACACCGAGGTAGCTCCAAATGGTGGAGTTATCCAAATATTACTGCATTCAGATTCCTTTTTCTCAAACTAGACTAAGATGGAGCAATCATTAAAATTCAGAAATGGAAATCTGGAGTTCCCTGAAGCAAAAGGGTCTTCAGCAGCTGCTGGGAATCCCTCATACACTTTACTTACAGGAATAGCTCCTCTGGATCAACCCAAGGCAATTTCTCCCATTTACTGATTTTCCAGTGTTGAGAACATGGTGAGATCTGTGCAGCCATGTTGTATGAACAAACCATTTTGGGAACTGGCCTGTAAAACCTACCCCCAGGAAAGGGTGCACAGGTGCTACACTCAAGAGCCAATAGAGGACAAATAAGATGTACTGGGCCCCCGGGTTTTATCAAGGCTGTAAAGAGATATCTGTCTGAGAAATGGCAGCTACCCAGAAACCTTATCTATCAAGGACAGAGGAGGGGTCCTAGCCCTGACTCATCTCCTGCATAGTTCATCCCCTCCCTCCTCCCTTCTTCCTCCAGGACCATTCAGTTTTGGTGGGACCCAATGAGATTCAAATAAATTGGCAGGACCCAACCAAAAGAGAAAAAATGTTTAGCTGTTCAAATGTTAAACAATAATGTACAGGTCTTTGTATGTGAATGATTGGAAATTTCTTAAGTAGAGTGCTTTCTCATACCTTGGGGCCACTCCCCACTCAGCCATAGTAGTGGTCTGAGAGGCTGGTTGCAGTCCGGTCTTGAGCTGCGTGATTTGCATTACCGTGTGTACACTTTGACTCTCTGGGGATAGGTCGATATTGAACCCCAATACCAGTAGTCAGCTCTCAAAAAGTGTGCCATACTTCTTCATTCACCATGGAAGTGAAGTAGATTGCAGGGCAAGACCTACCCAAGAAAGCCAGAGTTGGGAGCTACTGTTGGGTCCCCAGGTAGGGGAACAAAGTTGAAACCAAGTGCTCTGTCCCTATCCCCAATGAAAATTAAATAACAAGGACATGATTTTGAGAAAAAGAAAAAAGAATTATTGCTTTGCTAGCAAAGAAGAAACACAGGGGACTCCTCTCACAAAGACTGTGATTTTCCCCATCAGGAGGAACAAGAGCATTTTAAAGAAACTCTTCAAAGGCTACATTCCAGGTGTGCCCATGGTCCCAGGGCACCCTGATGGTGTTTTATCATTGACTTGTTAACTTGGAAGATATTAATTTCCCAGATCCTCTAGAAGATATCCCCTTCCTGTGGAAAACAGATAACTCAATGTAATCTTGTTTCCTACCCCCAGGTTAGGGAGGTGGAGATGAAGAAGAGGAAAAGGAAAACATACCCTTTTAAAAATAAGCCTCAAATATATATTCAAAAAGTGAAGTGGACCACTTTCACAGTTACATCCACCTCCTCTGCATCAGGGCTGCTGTGTTTGAACCTAGGGCTGTCTGAGGCAGAGGACAGACAAACTGATGGGATTTGATTTCATAGAAAAGCCAACCCTCCTGCCCTGAGGTGACTCAAATAAATCCATAAGTCATTCATGGCTCTTGAAAATGAAGCTGGGGCCACCATAAACACCTGGAAGCTAGGAGTGGACTTTCTATAAAATAGATACCAGCATAACTGTGGCCTTTTCTGTCTTTGGTTCTATCTGAACGGTAGTGGTACATGCTTCTGGTGCTCCCTGAACTATTCCTAGGGATTTTTACTCACGAAGTAGCAGTATTGAGAAGGGATCTTTATAAAGAAGTCCTTGGAAGACAGGAAAGCTCAGTAGTTATGGAGACATGCAAAGATGTAAAACATTCCTCAATTTCTACCTACATGTCAGCCCTTAATAGCTCCATGATATAAAGCAAATATTTGATCTCATCCAGCTTGGATTTCCTCTTCTTTAAGCAGGATTGGTAGAAATATTATAGAGCCCAATAAGCACTTATTACTTTATAACATTATGGTTAACACTCAGTAACTATAGCTCTTATTGTATTAAAATTATTTACAAATAATATCATTGTTCTGGCTTAAACACAGCAAAAAGTGAGTCTGACTGTTGCAAAGACTAAGTCTTGTAGAAGCACGGGAGAACAAGAACTAAAGTTGAAGACGTTATTTCAAACTTTATCAAATCTAAAATCAGCTGCAGATTCCCAGAGATTTCATCAGGTGCTGGGGCTGCTTATGGTGTCATGACCATGGACACCACTGCTGCTGCCTGCAGGGCCTCTCTGGGTGGTGGAGTGCAGCTGCCACAGATGCCTTGAGGTCTTTTCCATTGGTGCCACTGTTGCAGAAACCTGTGCCACAGCTGCACCTGAGGCTCCTGCATCAGTTGCCCAGAGGTCTTTCTCCAGGCCCTGCTGTTGCTCTTGATGCTGTGGCAGTCAGTGTCACCTGGAGGTATGCTGTTCTCAATGGTGCCTCCAACGCTTGGCTGCCAACTACACTGCTGCTGCTGCTGCTGCTGTTGGCACCAAAGCTCTTGCTGCTCCCAGAAGGCCACCTAGAGTTCTCCTTTCTGGGTGCTGCTGCACTTGCAGCCAGGGTTGCAGCTGCCACTGCTGCCACAGTCCCCCCACCTGCTGCAACACCACCAACTGCAACTTTTCCTGAATCCGTGCCTGCTACCATTGACTCATGCTACTACCACTTCCAAATCTGCCCAGAGGTCCACTGCCAGGGAGACTCCAGGTTTGATCGCATGTGGTCACATTCATTTTAAGATGCCTGCTAGAGCCTGGGGTTAGTATGGGGTGCTAGTGGGTTTGGTTCTACTGCCAATTTAGGGCACAGTTGCACCTGTTTTGGGACACCGACCAGGACCTGGAAGTTCAGTGTCAGGATGCCTACATATTTGGCTGCAAGTGGGGTCTTTCTCCTGGGAGTGTGGGTTGCATCCATTTTGTTATGGCATCTCAGGGTTGCTCATCCCTGGTTGTCTCCCTCCAAATTCCAGTGGCATTGTAATCCTAGGATTTCAATGTGGCCAAATGTAGGATATCTGAGGCACAGAGTGGTGAGAATAGTGACTAGGTCTTCCAGGGTCTGTCTTGTGGGAAGTTAGAGACAGGGCTGAGAAGCTTTTGGATGCTGGCAGAGACAGTTGATCAATTTTCCACTGAGATTTATTTTATTATTTTTCTTCTCTGATCTCTCTCTCTATCATATTTGGAGCAGGGTGTTTTTTTGTGCATCAGTTTGTTGAAGACAATAATACACACATGGTGTTTTGCAGTTCTGCTATATATTATGCATATTCTTATATTTTTAATTTTTTTTCTTCTCTCAGTATGTATTCTTCCTCTTGCTTGTCTGTCTTCCTAGATTCCCTTTCTACCATTTCTCCACATAACAAGCAATCTCTGTTGGTTTTTCTCCCATGTTTTGTGGATTTTTTTTTTCTGGTTTCTCTCTTTCTCACTCATGAACACCATGTCCTGCACTGTTTCTGTTCTGTCTTTGTACACTATTTGAGATTGTAAATCTGTATAACTTTTTTCTGATTTTATTGAGGACAGTAATTGAACTCATCATTGCTGTTTATAGCAAGGGGGTAGTAAAGATATTATTAGATTTGCAAGGAGATAGTATTAGATTTGAGGCTGCATATTGTTTGCACTGGGTATTGTTGATATTGGTCTCCCTTTTAAAGGTGGGATAATGGAAATCTTTATTTATAATATATGTGTAGAGCATACATTCTGTATTGTCTCTGAACTGAACAACTAAATGGGAAAAAAACATAAACAGCATTAAAAAAACAAGGGAACAAAAAGGCACAAACAAACCAAGATGCCCAAATTGGAGAAGCCACTGACAACACAATAGAAGAAATGCCTAAGAAGAAGATTAGAAAGTACAAGGTTAATCTGGATTTGTGAAATAAAGGATGGTATAAAGAGTGAAATCAAAGACAAAATACAGGAAGTGAAAGATCACTTCAGCAAAGAATTAGAGATTGTGAAAAAAGAAGCATAAATTTTCAAAATGAAGGAATCAACAAATTAAATTATAAACTCAATGGAAATCTTCACCAATAGACTGGACAATTTGGAAGACAGTACCTCAGACAATGAAGGCAAACTATTTAATATTTAAAATAATGTTGACCATGCAGCAATGGTAAGAATTCATGAACAGGTCTTCCAGGATCTATGGGATAACTTCAGAAGAACAAATTTAAGAGTTATCTGGTAGAAGAAGGATCAGAGATACAAGGAAAAAGGAATGCACAAAATTTTCAATGACATAATATCAGAAAATTTCTCAAACCTAAAGAATGAAATGGAAAATAAAATATAGGAGGCTTATAGAACCTCAAATGTACAAGACTACAGAAGACCCATACCAAGACACATTATAGTAAAAGTGACTAAAATACAGAATAAGGATAAGATCTTAAAGACTGTGAGAGAAAAAAAGCAAGTTATGTATAAGAGAAAAACAATTCAGATCTCAAATGATTTCTCAATCCAGACCCTCAAAGCTAGGAGGTCATAAAACAACATATTTCAATCTCTGAAAGAAAATGGGTGTCAATCAAGAATTTCATACCCAGCAAAATTAGCTTTCAGATTTGATGATGAAATAAAAATCTTCCTAGGTAAACAGAAGTTTAAAAAATCACAATTAGAATGCCTGCACTACAGAACATTGTCAAAAAAAGTCCATGAGGATGAAGTCAAAAAGAAAAGTGAAAATCAGCAAAGGGTGGAACTACACTAAATGAATAGTCAAAAGAAAAACTAAATCAAATTAAAAGTCAGAAATAAACCAAAATGACTGGGAAGAAAGTCATATCTCAGTAATAAACTTGAATATTAATGACTGAAACCCATCAATCAAAAACATGGGCAGATTGGATTAAAAAACAAGACCCAACAATATGCTGTCTCCAAGAGACTCACCTCATAGGCGAAGACTATCCACAGACTGAAGATGAAGGGATAATAAAAAAAAAAAATCACTCACATGGATTGCATAAACAAGCAGGGGTTTCCATCCTTATATCAGATATTGTGGACTCCAAGCCCATGTTAATCAGAAGGGATAAAGAAGTTTCTTTCATTCTACTGAAGGGAATTATACAGCAGCAAGATATAACAATTATAAATATTTATGCTCCAAACAATAGAGTATCTATGTACAACAACAACAACAAGGAAAAAGATAACCCTTCTCAATTTCAAGAATCAAGTAGATCACAATACAATAATACTGGGTGACTTTAACACACTTCTTTCACTACTTGACAGATATTCTAAAAAATAACTAAATAAAGAAATTATAGAACTAAATAGCACACTCAATAATTTAATATTGCATTCATCAATGAGTGAATACATTTTTTTCTCAGCAGCACATTGTTCCATTTCTTAGGTAGACCATATTTTATGCCACAGAGCAACTCTTAATAAATTCAACAAATGAAGATAATACCTACTTTCTGTCAAATCATAATGGTCTGAAATTAGAAATCAATTATAAAATTAAAAAATCATCTAACACATGGAAACTAAATAATATGCAATTGAATGATGAACGAATAGTAGAAGAAACCAAGGATGATATATTTAGAGGTAAATGAGAACATCAATACAACATACCAGAATTTCTGGTACACTATGAATGCAGTACTATGAGGAAAATTTATTGCATTGAGTTATTTATTAATGAATAAAAAGTTAGCAAATAAATGACAACATTACATCTGAAAGCTCTAGGAAAAGAAGAACAAATCAATACCAAAAATAATAGAAGACAGGAAATAATTAAAAGCATATCTAAAATCAATGAAATTGAAACAAAGAAATATTTGAAAATACTGAAAAACACAAAAGTTTATTCTTTGAAAAAAAAACAATAAAACTGATAAACCCCTAGCTGCATTACAAAGAGTAAATAAAGGGCACCCAAATTACTAAAATATGTGATGAAAACCAAAATATCAAAATGGACACAACTGATATACAGAAGATAATTTGAAACTATTTTGAAAATGTATAATCCAATAAAATAGAAATTATTGAAGAAATTGACAAATTTCTAGACATCTGTCCTACCTATACTAAAGGAGGTCATACATGATTTCAACAGAACAATATCAAGTAATGAAATTAAAAACACCATTAAAAACCTACCAATTTAGTAAAATACAAGACTAGACATGTTCTCATTTGAGTCCTACACGATCTTCAAACATCGATACTCCTCAAATTATTCCATGAAATAGAAACAGACAAACCCTTCCAAGTTCATTTTATGAGGCTAATATCACCTGATACAAAAATGAGACAAAGATACATCCAAGAAAGAAAACTTCAGAAAAATATTCCTGATGAACATAGATGCAAAAATCTCAATAAAATTCTGGCAACTCTCATACAAAAACATAAGGATGGTGCACCACAATCAAGTTCAGTTCATCCAAGGGAGGCAGCTTTGGTCCAACATATGGAAATCAAAAAAACATAATTCATCATATCAATAGAATTAAAAACAAGAATCATGCAATCATCTAATTAGATGTCAAAATAGCATTTGATAATACATCATCTCTTTATATTCAAAATAGTAGAAAAACTAGAGATAGTAAAAACCTACCTCAATATCATAAAAGCCATATATGATAAATCCAAGGCTAACATAATTCTGAACACAGAAAAATTGAGAGAATTCCCTCTAAAACCTGGAAAAAGACAAGGATGCCCTCTTTCACTACATTTACTCAACATTGTTCTTGAAATTCTAGTCAGAAGAAATAGAAGAAAAAAATTAAATGTCTACAAATAGGTAAAGAAGAAAACAAACTATCACCATTTGCCAATGGCATGATTCTTTATTTGAAAGATCAAAAAAATTCCAAAAAAGAACTTCTAGAATAAATAAATTCAGAAAAGCAGTAGGATATAAAATCAATGCCCATAAATCAAACACATTTGGATACATCTGTAATGAATCCACTGATAGAGAAATAAAAACATTACCACATTCCCAATCACCTAAAAAAATAGTTGGGAATCAATCTAACAAGAGGTGAAAGACCTCTACATTGAAAACTACAGAAGACTAAAGAAAGAAACTGAAGAAGAACTTAGAAGATAGAAAGACCTAAAATGTTCCTGGATAGGTAGAATTAATATTGTAAAAATAGCCATACTACCAAAATTATTATACAAATTTAATGCAATACCTACTAAATCCCAATGGTGTTCGTCATAGAACTAGAAAAAGAAATCATGAAATTCCCTTGAAAAAATAAGAGACCCAGATGAGCTAAAACAAATCTTAGCAAAAAGAGTGGAGCAGGGAGCATCACAATACCAGATCTCAAATTATACTACAGAACCACGGTAATTAAAACAACATAATATTGTAACCACAATAGACATAAAGATAAATGATACAGAATAGAAGACATACAGACAAACCCACATAAAACAGGTATCTCATGTTAGGTAAAGGCACCAAAAATATTCACTGAGAAAAGATACCTCATTCAACAAATGGTGCTAGTAAAACTAGAAAGCCACATGTGGACAAAATGAAATTAAGCCGTTATCTGTCACCCTGCATGTAATCCAACTCACTGTGGATCAAATATTTTGGAACTAGAACAGAAACCCTGGGACTACTAGAAAAAAAGTAGGCCCAAATCTTCTCCATGTCCATCAAGGATCTGATTTTCTTAACAAGACCCCTAAAGCACAAGAAGGTAAAACAAGAATCAATAAATGGGATAATCTCAATCTAAATAGTTTCTTTTCAGCAAAAGTAACAATCAATAATGTGAAGAGAGAGCCTACAAATTAAGAGAAAATCTACCACATGCTCCTTGGAAAAAGCATTAATCTCTAGGCTATCTAAAGAACTCAAAAACTTAACACAAAAAAAAAAAAAAAAAAAAAAACCCAAAAAATAATGGAATAAGAAACTGAACAGACACTTCACAGAAGAAGATATACAATCATTCAACATATATATGAAAAAATGTTCAATATCTCTAGCAATTAGAGAAATGCAAATAAAATTTAAGATTTCATCTTACTCCAATCAGAATGGCAATTATTAATAACTCAAACAACAATGTTGTCCAGGTTGTGAGAAAAAAGGCACACTCATCCATTGATGGTGTGAATGCAAATTGGTGCAACCATTATGGAAATCATTATGGATATTTCTCAGAAAACTTATAATGGAACTGCCATTTGATGCACCACTCCTCTGTTTATACCCAAAGGACTTAAAATCAGCATACTACAGTGCCACAGCCATACCAATGTTTATAGCAGCTCAACTTACAACAGTTAAAATCTGGAAATAATCTAGATGCCCCTCAACAGATGAATGGATAAAGAAAATATGGTATATAGAGAGCATGCCATGGAATATTACTCAACTTTAAAGAAAAATAAAATTCTGGTATTTGTTAGTAAATAAATGCAGTTAGAAAATATTATGATAAGTGAAATGAGCCAAACCCCAAACAACCAAAATCCAAATGTTTTCTCTGTTTTGTGGATGCTAATTAATATCAAGTGGGGGAGGCAATAGAAAAGAATAGAATCACTCTATAATAGGTAGTGTTCTGTCAAGTGGAACCGGTGCGGAGAAAGGAGACACCATTAATCTTTAGTTTGACGAGATTTATTGCATCCTCCCTGTTTCTCTGTCTCCTTTGTTCTCTTACTATCTTCCTTCTTCTCTCTCCCTCTCTCCTCCGCCAGACTTCTAGCTTATCAGCCAGTTATAGCAAAGCTTTCTCTCATGCAGGAAAGCATGCAGAGGAATGCCAGCATAACATTACATGAATCACGAGCTGTCCATACGCGGCATGATATTAGATAGCCAATCCTTGAGCCCAGTGTTAACACGTCATAAGTTTCCAAGGAACTAGTAACAGCAAACCAGCCTCTTTTGGTACTTCCTTATTTTGGGAGCCAGCACCCTTTGGCTCACTGCCAGGAGCCATCATGTCCAAGACAGCCCTCAACAGGCTCCCCCTTTTATTATTAAAAGAAAAGGACAGTGACTCTGTCTGTCTTAAGTGCCAGAGTCAGAATTTATCCTTACCTGTCATTGGGAGTCAAAGAGCTGTTGGCATGCTTTGATCCCTCTCTTAGGTTGGTATAAAGTCCACCCTGTGCTTACCCATCTTTGACTAGCAGCACTGTAATTGGAGAGCCAAGTCTGTGGATCAGAACCTTGGTCCATGGCCATAAGGGCTTGCTGTACCACTAAGGCTTGTCATCTTTGATGACTCCTTAGAGACAACAGATATCTGAGCAGCAATAATAACATCAAAAACAACAATCCCATCATAGCAAAACTTCCCATCCATTGTTTACCAAATTGTAATGCTGACTGTAAGAAACTAATGGCTTCTGGCATGCCTGGGACCTTGACCTGAATACTGTTTATCACAAATATAGAATTTCTTAATAGGGTAGTCAAATTAGTAAACTCTTTAGTCCATGTTCCATTAAGCATGCTTCCAAGCTGTTTGGACAGCTTTGCAGCAGCATAATATTAGAATAGGGTATAGGGGTAGCACATAATGCTTGGGCATGTACTAGACAGCCCGTCTATATGGTAACAGTCAACATGTCCACTTGTTCTTGTAGTAAGTCCACTCTTTGGTTTAGAATCAGGATTCCCATGGTGAGATATGTATTGATGTTTTCCTGGGCTGTCAATTCTTCGGCATTGGCTGGTGACAGATTGTTGAGTGTGTGAGCAGTAGGAATAGCAGTTCCTAGGACAAGACCAGCAGCAGTGGCAGCAGCCGCAGCAGATGCTGCAGCAACAGTGATGGCTATAATAGCTGAAATACCAAAATCTCTTTTGGCTCTCACAGGTAGAAAATTCCACTCACTATGTTTTAAGGTCACTGGGACTGGAGTAAATTCAGGAATGCTGGCAATCACAGCCAGAGGAAATAAAGAAGCATTCTAACAACTAGATACATAACACTCTTGGTTAGTGTAGTTAAGGACCTCAGTATCATTATCACTGTTATTAGTAATGTTAATATTAAACTTAGTACTGTTAGACACAATGAACACAAACGGAGACATGACACATACAGGAGTAGGGGGGAAAGATTGATTAAAGGAAGTGAAATTGGCCTTGCACCCTGTATAACTATTAACAGGTTATTATTTCCCTTTATAAAGGTTTGCTTTTGACTGCACCTTTATTGAATGAGAGAGAGATTGCCTCCCTGTATCATGGTGGTTTCTGAGGTGGCTAACCAGAGGAAGCAAAGACTACCTCCTAACTTGAAGTTTAGGCTAGTAATAAGTGGCTTTACAGTGGAATCATCTGGTAGGTAAGGGATACCTAGAAGTTCTGTACTAGGAAATAATTGAGGGAAAACTTGTGCATCATGAGAAATAGGCAAGGGAATAGGCCATACGGATAGCAGTCCCCAGAATATATCCCCAAAAGTTTTAGGAAGAGCTAACAACAGCAGGCTTACCACCACCACCATCATTTTGTGGTTTGGTGCCATTTTCTTTCTTATAGATAGTTCTTACCAAGCACTCCAGGACCAGGATAAGTTGTTGTTGGTCCTGAGGAAAAACAGAAACAGATCCTCTCCCCCAAATTAATACTGGGTCAGGTCCTTTCCAGGACCCAGTCAAAATGTCTTTCCACATTGCTTGTGGACAGCCACCAGACTTTCCACTAAAATGTCTATCAGCTGCAGTACAGCCTATAGCATCCAAATTTAAAAAATTGAGGGTGAATAAAGCAAGGTTAAGTCTGTTCTTGGGAGGGGCTAATGCCCCTATTCCCTCTTTTTGTTTAGTTATGCAGACTTTTAATGTTTGATTAGCCCTTTCCAAGATAGCTTGTCCTTGTGGATTGTAGGGCAATTCTGTGGAATGATAGATATTAAATTTTGAGCAAAACTGTTGAAATGAAGAAGTATATGCAGGCCCCTTATCTGTTTTAAATGATTTTGGCCCTCCCATAGTAGCAAAGGCTTGAAGGCAATGACTGATTACATCTTTTTTCTTTTCCCCTGTATGGGTGGTAGCAAATATATATCCTGAGTAGGTATCTACAGTTACACGTACAAATATTAAAGTAGCAAATTCAGGGATATGGGTGACATCCATCTGTCACAGATGATTTGGAAGGAGTCCTCTAGGATTGACTCCAAAATGAGGAACAGATAAATGAGGTGGACAGGCAGGGCACTGTTTTACTATATTTCTGGCTTGTTCTTTTGTAATGTCATATTTTATTTTGAGAGTAGTAACATTGACATGAAAATATTTATGGAAATTAATTGCTTCTTCTACAATATTAAACACATGTGTATCTCGAGTAGCTGAGTCTGTGGTAGAATTTTCTTCAGCTAAAGGCCCAGGTAAGCCTGAATGTGCTCTGATATGGCCTATATATAAAGGTTCTTTGTGGGCCCACAGAAGAGCTTGTATTTGATAAAAGCATTGTTGTATGGTAGATTGAGGACTAATGGGTCCAGCTGTCTCAAGCCGTGGCATATGCTGGGCAATATAGAGACTGTCAGTATAAATACTTAAATGTTCCTCAGGAAATGTTTGTAAGGCAGTTATTATTTCTTCTCGTTCAGGTTTTTGAGCAGACTTATGAGAAGTAGTAATAGTCTCTACTTTATCAGAAACTACTGTAGCTGTACCAGAGGAGAAGCCATCTATAAAGACTGTTTTTGCTGCTGGGATAGGTTGAGCCTTAACAACCTGAGGGAAAATAACAGGATGTCTTTTGAAGAAGCTGACAATAGGCAAACTTGGCAAGTCATTATCAAATGTGGCCATGGTGGAACAATAGACAATTGCCCAGTCTTCATTATTGTTAACTAGTATATAAATCTGTTTTGCCATGTACTGGACAATAACTGTCTGAGGATGAACTCCAAAAACTCAAAGGACTGTCTTAAGTCCTAATGCAACTAGATTTGCCACCATCACAGATTATGGGGAAACAACATTTTGGGGGCGGCACTGGCAAATGGATCCATATCAGGGGTCCAGTTTGCCACAATAGACCTGTAGGAGTATATTCAGAATCTAATACTATGAGGCTAAAAGGCAAGGATAGATCAACCCTATCACTATGAACATTTTCTAAAGCTTCTTCTACTACTTGTTCTACCTTCAGGAGTTAAATTTCTGGGGAACATAGGGTCTGAATCTCCTTGGAGAATGTCAAACAAAGGCTTATGTTGACCAGTGGTGATTTTCAAATTTGGCCTTATCCAATTTATGTCACTTAATAACTTTTGGAAATCATTTAGAGTCTTAAGCTTTTCCATGGCTAATTGAAATTTTATGGCCTAACACAGGTATCTGATATTTGATGCCCTAGAAAGGTAATAAGGCTGGGGTTTTCACCTTTTCTGGGGCCACATGTAATCCCCATTTTTGTAGGGTTTTAATAATATTGTCAAATACCCTTAACAAAGTCTCCTGTTCCCTATGAGCTAAAAGAATACCATCCATATAATGGAGACAATGAAGTTCGTTATAATTCTGTCTAATCTGTGATATAGTCTTGCCAACATATATTTGACACATAGTGGGACTATTTGCCATTCCCTGGGGAAGGACCACCAATTGGTATCTAGTATTAGGCCCTTCATTATTCAAAGAAGGAACAGAAAAGGCAAATCGAGGGCTATCCTCGGGATGGACAGGAATGGAAAAGAAACAATCTTTTATGTCTATAGACATGATATAACAATGTTTTGGAAGAGCAGCTAATGAGGGGAGACCCAGTTGCACTGGGCCCATAATCTACATACTGGAATTTATGGCTTTCAGAGCTGGTAAGAGTCGCCATTTTCCAGACTTCTTTTTTATAACAAAAATGGGTGTATTCCAAGGGGAAGTGGAAGGAATGATATGGTTTTTCTTTAATTGTTGATAAACTATTTCCTGGGCTGCCTCTATTTTTTCTTTAGAAAGGGGCCACTGGGGGACCCAGATAGGATTATTGGGTTTCCATGTTATATTTAATATTTCAGTGGCCCCCGCTTTGGCCCATGAAGAGCAGCAGCTATTACTTGTCCTGCTATGACTGCATCATTGATATTCCTACAGACCTTTATATAGGTACTTAAATCTTTATTTTTCCATGGTCTTATAGTTTCTTTACACCATCTATTTGCTTGCTCATAAGCTAATTGTTTTATTAAAGGCATTGCTTGTTTTGAATCCCCAATAATCTAGCAACAGTTTGGATTAATCTATCAACAAAATCTGCAAATGGTTTGTTACTTCCCTGAATCACCTTGGACAACTGTCCCTGCAAGTCTACTGTCCCTTGAATTAGTTTTCAAGCTTTAGTGGCAGCAGCAGCAATTTGTACGTACACCCCAGGATCATAAATATTCTGCTGTTGAATTCCTTCATAGTTTCCTTCTGTTAGCATTTCTACATTTCTTTGGGAAAAGCCTGTGGTAGCGTTACAGGGTGCCATTTCCTATGAGGCTTCCTGCCATGCAGTTTTCCAAATTAGGTACTGTCCCCCTGATAGTACAGCTTTACATAGACTTTTCTAATCTTCTGGCACTAGATTTAGGCCTGTTATTTATTCCAACATACTAATTGTAAATGGGGCCTGTGGACCGAACATAGCTACTGTTTCCTTAAAATTTTCACTGTCTTGAAATTCAGAGGTTGGTGGAATCTTTGTCTATTTTGGTCCTCTAGCACAGGGAAGAATTGTGGGACTGCTGAGGTTTCCTTAATGGGTTTTTTTTCTCCCTGCAGTGAAAAACCCATCTGATTTATAGCATAAGCTAACTCCTCCCAAGGGTACCTTGGGGGAAGGCTGCTGCCTCCAGGAAGGGATTGGTGTTCCTTCCTGACATAACTGATGGGGGCAACCGTGTCCCTGATGCTCTTTCTATTTTCTCTCCGGTAAGCCCCTCCTCCTCTTCTTCCTCTTTATGAGAAGTTACACTTATTTGTTCCTTTATCTCTTCCAGACATATATTTCCTTCTTCTACTAAAGTTTTTATTCTGCCTTTCTCAGATGTTAGACATTCCTTAATGAGCTGCCACATGGGAAAAGTACCTCTAGGTAATGGGGATTGCTTTTCTGCTTTGATAAGATCCTCTTTATGAAGTTCCCATTGTGGAATAATAAGGACTACCTCTTCTAAAAACCAAGGACTAACTTTGGCCAGTGTGGATACATATGCTGTTACAGTAAATTGTTTTATGGCAGTCCCATTAGCCTTAAGTACATCTTGTATGACTCTTATCATTTGATTTTTTTGACACTTGTAACCCCACTCTGGAGTTATGTGGCCTCCTTTACTGGGGCTATGTGACCCCTTTGCCGAGGTTATGTGACTCCTTTGCCGGGGTTATGTGACCCCCCCTTATACACTCTGGCCATAGATTTCTGGGAGGTTATCCTACAGTTTTCCTATAGCTTAACTTAAGTTACTTAGTTTTCTTATAGCTTACCTTAAGTTACTTACCTGGGAGGATGCAGAAGGAGAAAGAAGTTCTCTGTACGGGCCACCACTTGTTCTGTCCAGCGGTACCAGCATGGAGAAAGGAGACACCACTAATCTTTAGTTTGATGAGATTTATTGTGTCCTCCCTGTTTCTCTGTCTCCTTTGTTCTCTTACTATCTTCCTTCTTCTTCTCTCTCCCTCTCTCCTCCGCCAGGCTCCTAGCTTATCAGCCAGTTATAGCAAAGCTTTCTCTCATGCAGGAGAGCATGCAGAGGAATGCCAGCATAACATTACATGAATCATGAGCTGTCCACAAGCAGCATATTAGATAGCCAATACTTGAGCCTGGCATTAACACATCATAAGTCTCCAAGGAACTAGTAATGCAAACCAGCCTTCTTGGGTACTTCCTTATTTTGGTAGCCAGTGCCCTTTAGCTCACTGCCAGGTGCCCTCTTGTCCAAGACATTCCTCAACAAGGTAGAGGGGAGCAACGTAGGGGGATTTTTCTGTAGGTAGGAATAATAGTAAATGAAACAGTCACTACTACCTCATGTACAAGTACAACTGCATGAATGCTGTGATCCTAAATTTGTATAATAAGAAAAATTAGAGACTACACTTCTTCTGTGTATATTTCAAGATGTATAAATGCATTCTCTCATGTATAACTAATAAGTTAAAAAGTATATGGTTTATTGTAAAAAATGTAGACAAATTAATTAATAAAATGGGATATTAAAATTAAACTTGTGGAAAAAACCTTTTGTTCCTTTTGTATGTCTCCAGCTTCATCTCCACAGCTGGTTTTTATAGCTTCTTTAGTGCTCCTGACAAAGAATTTGCTTGTGCTTCCTCTGTGAATTGTGTTTTTTCTCTGGTTGAAATGCTAGCTGCACTTCTCAGCTAACTCTTCAAGTTCTATAAGCTTGATATTAAATTTTTTTCCTCCATGAATCATTCAGTGGCATTCAGTCTTTCTCTGACTTTATCAGTGATACTCCTCATAGAGTTTAGTTGTTTGTTTTTAGTTCACTACCAGACTGCTTACTGGAAGCACTGTCCATGTTCTGCTTAACAGTCTTAATTACAACCAGCACCTCACCCTCTGAAATGTCCTAGGCATGCTGTTAGATGTTTATTGTATTATGAAAAAAACAATGAGGTCAAATCCCAGGGGATATTCATTTCATGATTATAATAAAGCCACCAGAAGTTTAAGAGTAGAGGAGTCATATTATTTGAATTGTCATTTACAAAGAAGAGCTGTCTTCAAAAATCAAGTTTTGTAAAGAGAAGAAGTTAAGCTTGGTTTTAAAAAGATTTTATTGTATTTAATGTTTTGTTTTACTTGGACATTTTTAATTAAGCAATTGAAAATGCATTTATGGGTGGATTAGTAGTCTGAAATTTAGATGAGAAGATGTGCTGGTGATAAGGATTTGGAAGTCATCAGTATATTAAAGGTGATGTGGAAAAGTTCATCTTATGAGAAATTAGAATGAGGAAGAGTCCTATAGCATGTCAACATGAAAGAAGTTAGGAGGAGCAATCAGGAGTAGGATGAGAAGAAGATGTTCTTGCACTGGAACATACAGAGAAGACATTGCATATGGAGGCATATTTTATTTGCAAGTATTTATTCTGTGGAGCAGACATGTCTCTTATGGAAGATTGGAATGGTTCACAATCTATTTTGTTCAACATGACAGCCAGTGTGTCTGTTGTGTCCTTGAAAATGGCTAGTGTGGTTTTGGACATAGATTTTTAAATTTTAATTGATTTTTGTTAATTTAAATTTATATTTAAACAACATATGTGGCCAGTTGAATTGCACAGCTGTGGAGTTACCATCATATGTGATTATGATTTAGAATTTGGAAAGTCACCATTTTTAGAGGAAAATGATTGTGATATTTGAATGGATACTGAATTGAATGAGGTTCAACAGCTTAGAAAAGTGAGAATTGTCTAAGAACACTAAAAAAAGTTGTCTCTGAATAAAAAAACGTAAGATTATACTGTAAGGGGTAAGAAGAAGGACCAAAATACAGAGGGCTGAGAATGTATCCAGGTGTTGAAACAATTGATTCATCTTGTCCCTGGAAAGCCTCATATGGCAGGAGGTGTTGGGTTAACATCTGAATATGATTGCGGTTGTAAATTTCTTACATTAGGTTTAGGATTAGCATTTTTTTACTTACTTCATGGTAGGAGAGTTTTGGTGGGGCTGCAGTAGTCGTGGTAGTGCTTACATTCCTGTGGTTTAGGTGAGCTGAAGGACACTGGGCGGTTTTTACCTGTTAGTTTCTATGATCTTCATCAGGAAACAGAGGTTGGGTGTGAGGATCAGTAGCCTGAGATTTACTTTTCTCACTTTTAAATGAGAATTAAAATAATATTTATTACTTCACAGAGTATGGGCTATAAAGCTTTAAAATGCTTTTTGTTTTGTAAAGCTCAAGTATGGAATTGACTGTATGCTTATGTGGGAGGTATGGGGATATACATTACCTCCAATTTTTGCTCAGTTTTGCCATGATCCTAAAACCTCTCTAAAAGTAGTCTATTAGAAAAACTGGAAAGCATTATATAAATCTGAATTTTAGCAAGGTGGTGTGGTTTCATCAGAGTGACTCAGACTTGCAGGGGCAGAAATTGTTCTTTTTAGTCTCATATCTAGTTACAGACTACTAACTGCCTCTTTTTGTTATGGGCAAAATAAGATTCCTTTCTAATCTAAATACAATTAAAAGTCCTTTGAGTACTGTTGGAATCTACATTGTTATTTTCCTAGGTGAGGTTTGACTGTGTTTAAAGGTTGAGGCTACATTTGTGAAGCAGTTGTATCTTCTTTTAATGATTTTTTTAAAAAAGAGCTAAATACTTATTCTTGATTATGAGGCAATATCCTATTTAAATTCAGTCTTCTTAGGTGAGAGTTTCAATCCTGATAATGGCAGAATAGGGCTATTTGAATGCAAGGAGGGAACATGTGATGAGTGGCTATATAAATTAGAAAACTCATTGCATTCCCCAAATTTTATTGTCTGCTTCCTCCCAAAAGGTATAGCACAAGGGACTTTGAAAGATTAACTTACCATTAATCACTCAAAGTACTAGGAGATATGTTGTTATAAGAAAAGAGCAAGAAACAGATGTATTTACGGAAAAGATTTATTTATTGATAAAATATTTTGAATAGAAATTTTTAAAATTGTTTTGATAATCTTCAGGTAAGTTTCAATATAAGGTTATAAAAGTGGGAGGAGGGAGAAATTCAATATAATGCTTTGTTCTCTTACTTTCACACAAAATCACAATGACATTCACGAACTTTAAAGAAGGTCAGGGTGATCGATAGCTATCAGCAAGTTTGCTCTGCTTAGAGATGGCCATAGACTTTAGCTCTGGCTTTGCCTTCCCTTGTAAATGAATGATTTTGCTGGGAACTTGAGAGACCTAGAGAAAGGCTATAGGTGACTAATCACAAAATCTACCATTCATTTTATCAAACCAATTCAGAAATACATGTTCTATTGGCAGATCATATATATTTTTATATGAGAACTAATGCTTTTCATTTCCAAATTTCTTTCTCTGTTCCTCTTCTGTGTTGAAAAGAGTTTACCAATCACCAAGAAACTCAGGTTCAATTACAGAAAAAAAGGCAAAAATTAATGAGGTTCAAGTATAGTTGCAAGCTTTTAAATCTCAGTTAAAATGCCATCCTGGGTAGTTTTGGTATGAAAACTAGACCAGGTGAACAAAAGTTATGTCTTCATACAACCAAAATGTTTGAACTTGAATTTCAGTTATGTGTTTTCATAGTATTGTTTGTATGCATTTCTGTTCTATTTTTCCTTTTAAATTACTTTGTAAATTTATTTCTACTCATACTTTTAAAAATTACCCTGCTTCCCTGTGCATCATTTTGGTTTTATTTCTAATGTCACCTATTTCCTAAGTAATGTTTTCTAATTCAGCATAAAGGTTAACAAATCCTTTTGCTCTTAGATTTATCATCCATCACTGATCATCCCACTACAGAAAATAATTGCTCAAGCTATTTAATTTTCAAAACTTTCAGGCTATGGTCATCTTTCAGTTAACAATAATCTCTAGCTGAATGAGACATTTGTGATAATTATTCAATTTCCAAAGATAAATAAATTTGAAACATGACAAAAAAGAGAGAAAATATGGATTATGAAGCAGAGAGTCCACATACATGCTTTACATTTAAAACATGAGATAGGAAGAAATACATCATCTGCATGCTTTGTATGGATGAAAGCAAAGGAATAGAATATTCAGAGCTAAATTTTTTCGTGTAGGTTTACATACAGGATGATGAACAACTAAGTGTAGTTTAGCTATTTTCCTTTCATCCATAATTATGGTTATGTTGAAAGAGTCTTAGTATACTGTTTTCTATATAATTGGACATTTTTTTCTATCAAATACTTAATGAATAGTTCTCTTACAAGGGATGTGTGAAGATATCTTAGGAGATAGCAATCTGATGGATTTTAACATTTTTAAATATAACTGAATACTGTTTACAAAAGAATTATTCTAATTGCTTTCTCTGTTTCTACAAGGAGAAAGTACTACTTTTAACCAAACTTTTTCCTGTTATGGAATCTTATACTTCATTATTTTTAGAAAATTGTTTCTTTGGCTTGTAGGCAATGATTGAAATATATATGACATTTTCTCTGGCCTTGGCTAATATAAATTTAATAATTTTCTTTTTCATTTTCCCAGTTGATGGATTACTTGCATATCTATCCTGGAAATTTTCAGTTTATAAAATTATCTTTGGATAAATTATTCTTTCATGGTACTTTTATATAAAATGGGAATAAATTCATGCTTTGAAATAAATCAAGAAATCTCCTTAGTTATGTTATATGTAATAATATCCTGTATTTATGTCTATCAGATGAAAGCCTGAAATAAAGAGATTTAGTAACAGATACCATATTCATTTTTTGAAAAAGTAGCATATTCTTTCTTTGAGTATTCTTTTATACCTTTCATTCTTTTGCCTTAAGACTGTTTGATCACTCTTTCTCTCTTTCTGTACTTAGATTGAACCAAGTGGTGCTTTACCACTGAGCTACATTCACATTTCCTCTTTTTTCCACTTTTTATTTTAAGACAACTTGTCACTAAGCTGCTGAGTTTGCCTTCAAACTTGTGATCCTCCAGACTTAGTCTATCGGGCTGCTGAGATTATCAGAATGTGCTACTGTATCGAGTCTAAGAACTTTGTCTTTAATCAAAGCTTTGCAAAGTATGCTCTTTTATCTATGATTTCCTTCATTTGTTCCTTTAGGTACTTAACTAACTACCAAACACAGTTAGTCACTGGGAATATAGTTCTGAGCCAGATAGACACTGTGTTAGTGTCTGGCCTCCTGAATCATGTATTCAAATTAATTGTACTTTGTCATGAACTGTTCTAGAGCACGGATTCAGCTGTATCTTTAAAATATTAGGGAGCTAACTGTAAATTCACATGAGTGTGTGTACATGTTGTAGGAAATCTTGGCATTCACTGGGCAGTCTGGTTCTTAATCACAGCAACCCAGGCAGCATTGAGCTGATTCTTCTTTAGACTTTGTTTTTAATAAGACAATCTGTTTTACCTGTAGTCTTTTATAATACTATTTTGTTTCATCTGGTGTCATGTCATTGATTGCACATTTTTATGTTTGATATATTTTCCATAATTGTATCATAAAACTTATAATTAATATTTCATAAGTGTGCACAATTTGCAAGTAATCCTCATTTATATTGTGGGGGCTTAGAATTGTAGTTAACAATTTCATGAAATTAAACATATTACACAAATCTACTGGAGGCTTCCCCAGCCGAAATCCTGCATAAGTACATCCCTCTCCACCCTCCCCAAATACCTCTCACCACTTGGCTCCCAGTGGCATTGCTCTTCCTCCATCCCTGTTTTTTTTTTTTTTTTTTTTTTGCGGTACTGGGGATCAAACTCAGGGCCTTGTGCTTGTGAGGCAAGCACTCTACCAGCTGAGCTATCTCCCCAGCCCTCCCTCCCTCCTTTACTACCACCCTGGCCTGCTCCATCCCTGATCCTGGCTCACTGAGCTGGGTGTCTGTTGGCCACCTTGTGCTGGGCCCTGTAGCCAGTATTCTGTCCTCCCTACCATGATGGTCATGCCCCAGCTCAAGCCTGTGCCAAGCTCAACTCTCAGTCCTGCTGGATTATACAGGGGCATCCAGAGTCCAGGCCCCCTCCCAGAACTCTCTCTAGGACCTTGTGCCCTTCTGGGGTCACTAGAGCACACAGTCTCTTCCTCGTTGGTCAGTACTCTGACCCAGACCATGCACAGTTTTGATGAGCTCCATAGTAAGATCCCAAAAGGTCACATAGGGAGCCCTCACTTTTGCTGCTTGCTGACTATAAAGGCAGGCATCTGAATTCTCTCTATCATCAAAGTCCTCTGAATTTTCTGATACAGTTTTTTGCATGAATTCCCCTAGCCCTATTGACCCCAACCTGGCATAATAGACATTTGAGTAGGCCACCCAGGAAGCCAGGTGTGTTATTTAAAATGAGTAACCATCAGATGTTTTCAGACCTTACCAGTTTGATTGCTGTGGACCACAGCTACCATATATCACCAACTCCCTGTGCTACAGAACATCTCCAACTCCCAGGCACTGGGCAGCTATAGGAAGAATGAGGCAGGTGACAAGGCTGCCAGCAGTCCTGGGGAGGAAAAAAAAAAAAAACAATGGATTTGTCTTCAAGATGCATTAGAAGCCAACACATCCCAGTCCTGTCCCTGCTCTGAAAGAGTGGGCCAGTCACAAAGAGGACTTTACACAGTCCAAGCCCAGCCCCTTACCTGATGTGTCTTACCCTGAGTAGAAGATGAAAATAGAGGAGCAGAGACTCTTAGTTTATTCTTCATGGCCACTGCTGAGGTGGATACTGAGGAAAATAATGGATATGTGGACATCCTGGAAAGTGACTTAAAGATGACTGTGTGGCTTCCACAGGAAGAAAAGCCTCATTTTCACTCCATTCATCAAGATCTTGAATAAGAAAGTACCACCTAATGTTCAGTAAGTGCCAACAGTTTTTCTTCTCTTCAACCATTTCCTGAAGTGTAATGAGACCTATCTGCAAAATGCTAGGGCAGCCCCAGAACAGGAACATGACTGTCCAAAATAAGCACAGGAGGAGTATAGCACCCACTGAGGGGAATGGTAAACCTGGAAGCAAAGTAAGTCAACCTAAAGGTCAACTGGGAAACCTAGAGGTGATGACAAAAGAGAGCTGCTCTTGGCACTATATTTTCTCACTGTGTTTTGCTTTCCATTGGGAAGACATTATTTTCCTTAAAGGAACTGACTGAGTCTGAGCTGAATAAATATCTTAGTTTCTGATGTCACTCAGGAACCACAATGGATATTTAAAACCTGTTTCATGTTTCATTGTAGGTCCAGTCACAACTCTAATGAAGCATTTTTATAGTGTTTTTGCTAAATTTTAGCACATTTTATATTACTTAAAATTAGTTGTAAATCACAGTAGAATGCATTCTGATGGATATTCTGAAGCCATGCTGTGTAGAATTGGGTTTAGGAGGCAGTGTTCTCATCTTTCCCATGATTTTGTGTAAATTTTGGATTGGTTTTTCAAGGGTATGCATCACTCAAGAACATCTATTGGGAAAGTTCACATTTAAAGAAGTAAATCAGGGATATTAAGCATGCAGCATCTTTGTGGTGCATATAATCATTGAAAAGAAAAATATATTTTGTATTTTAAAAATGTTTTAGGATCTGTTATTCCCATACAATAATTCTCTTTACAACTTTAGTTTTTCTTTAAAATTTTCCATTTTTTTAAATTCAGGTTTTAACCATATCAGGTCTACATTTATGCATTTTAGTAGCGATTTATTATGTTTTAAATTCTGATGATGAGGAAACTATTTACTTTGAGAGCTGCCACTCAGAGCTGGCTTCCCAATTCTATACTTGTGTCAATTGTGGTGCTTTGTTGCTGCTGGCATGGTGAAAGAAAAGTCTTTTCTCATCCTGATGTCCTACATGTGTAGGACAAGCAAAATCAGCATACTTGTAATCTGCTCTCCATTGCAAGCAACAGGAGAGAACCACAAATTTGCAAAGGCATTCATGTCCTTTGCAAACTGAGTTAGTCAGTGATCATCTTTGCTTAACAAATGATCTCTCAATTTCTTCTTGCTGTTTTGTTATATTATTTTGAAGCTCAGCCATTGATAGGTTTATTTTTGCAGAACATTAGCAATAAAAACTTTTTTAGCATGTGTTCGTTGAATTTATCTTTTCATTTCCAACAACTTTCTGCAGTTTGTGCCCTACAGAAAAGTCCATAGTACTTCCATTTTTCAATACTCACCTTTGAAATGTTTTGCAATTCTGATCTTACAGCATGAGGCATGGGTCAAGATGATATTATGCACTGTAAATCTGTGCTCCTCACATCACTATCAGGCGCTTGTTTCATCCATCACATTCACGTTCTTGGAGCACCTTTGCACAAGGATGTGACACTAACCTGTAGTCTGCATTCTCCAGAACCTGCTATAAAGACCCTGGGCATCATCACAGAGGGTTTGTGTCTGAGAGGCATGAGTCAGTTCAAGAGGATGAACCCTTTTGCCAAGGCAGGTTCTCCAGATATATGTGCATTTAAAGGTAAGTTGAAGGACTCCTTGGAAATTCGGACCAAGAAAATTTCTGGGAGCAAGCTAATTGCATTGCAGTAGCAAACGTAGTAGGACCTGGCAGGTAGAGTGTGCAAAGAACAGCTCTACTTTTTGGCTAGCTGATTCCTGTACTCCATCACACATGCTAAATGACTCAGTCCCTTCTCTCCTCTCTAGGGAGCACAGCAGGCACCCACTTCCAACTAGAATAGAAGTTCAACTTTACAGGTTTGTGCTGTCACCTGTTTGAGCATTGTAGAAAAGGAGGAGCACCCTGTAGGAGTTTAATGATGCTTTTCAACTCAATCATCACTTAACTCACTGAGCCGTAGGGGAGGCACTACAGCATTATGTCTGAAGCTGTCACCAGCCATCACTCCATATGTCTGTGAAGGTCCTAGGCCATTTCCCTGACTGAGAAATATAGTGGGTAAACCAAGGCTTGGAGGAGCTGTGTGCAATGTTAGAGTCACTGGGTTCTGTGCCTTGCTGGGTGATCCTTGAGCAAGCAGTTGCACATGCTTCCATGAGCTCCCTGACCACTAGAAGTGGTGGGAACTAGCAGACTGTAGCAGAATAGGTGTCACCAGATGGCCAGAATGCCTGCCACAGGCTGAACAAGGACAACACCACCTAGCAGGCCTGAAGGGCAGTGTGGGCTGTAAGTTTTCAGTGGGGTTTCTTGCCCAGGAAGGAGCTGGAACACTGAGGTCCAATATGCTATGCCCCCAACACATGCTCTCCCCTTTCAGTGGGTGAAAAAGTTGGGATCACATTTCTTGAAAATAACAGGCCCCTGGAGCTGCCTACCTCAGTCTTCCCCCCTAATATCACAGCTGAGCCCATGATTGCCTTGAGTCTTTGTCAGAAAGGGCCAGGACCAAAAGCTTCTCTGGCTGCCATGGGCACCATGACGCCATGCTGCTGTCAGTCTGACTTTTTGTGACATCACCAGGGATCTGCATAGTGGCCAGGATGTCACAGCATGCACTCATTGAGACCCAAGCCTCCCAAAGCCAAGAAGCCGCCCATGGGTAGAAAAATCAAGTGCCTTCTCCTGAAGGAGCCAGGAATCTCTAAGCCCTTCAATCTCAACTGGCTGGATGCCAAACAGTTCCACTTGGAATATGTAGTTTTCTCATGATTTTCTGTCATTTCACAGTTGCATTTTTAACAAACTTAGGCATTTGTTTGAGAAGGAGCTAAAACAGTGTAGCAAGGTTTTGGATGGAAATGAATGACAGCATGGCAGTAGAAATTACAGAAAATGAGTTTAGAATCTACATAATTAAAATGATCCATGAAGCAAAAGATAAGAGAGCAAATGCAGGTAATGCATGATCACTCAAATAAACAGTTGAAAGTGAAAATATAGTAAGGAAAGAGCACTTCAGTAAAGAGATTGAGATTCTGGAAAAAAAACCAAATACTTGAAATGAAAGAAAGAATAAACCAAATTAAAAACTCAATACATAGCATCACAAACAAACTAGATCTTACAGAAGACAGAATCTCAGAAAATGAAGACACAATATTTAATCTTGAAAATAAAGTTGACCAAACTGGTAAGATGGTAAGAAATCATGAACAGAACCTCCAAAAATTATGGGATACCATGAAAAGACCATTTAAGAATTATTGGGATTGAGGAAGGCACAGAGATACAAACCAAAAAAATGAATGTCTTCAATAAAATATTACCTGAAAATTTCCCAAACCTGAAGAATGAAATGGAAAATCAAATAGAAGAGGCTTACAGAACACCAGGTGCAGAAAATTACAACACATCCACACCAAGGCACATTATAATGAAAATACTTCACATACAAAATAAAGTTAGGATTTTTACAGGCTGTGAGAGAAAATCATCAGATTATATATAAGGGGAAACCAACACACATATCAGCATATTTCTCAGTCCAGACCCTAAAAGCAAGAAGGGTCTAGAACAATATATTTTAAGCTCTTAAACAACATGGATGCCAATCAAGAATCTTATACCCAGCAAAACTAACCTTCAGATTTGATGATAAAATAAAATCTTTCCATGATAAACAAAAAGAAAAATAGAAAGCCTGGAGTAGAGATAATTCTCAGTGAGAAATATTTCATGAGGAGGAAGGGAAAAACAACAATGCAAGTAACCAAATGGAGAAACTATCCTAAAGGAAAAGTCAATCAAAGAAGAAACCAAGTCAAGTTAAAAACCAAAATTAAGCCAAAATGACCAGAAATACAAATCATATCAAAATATTAACACTGAGTGTTAATGGCCTAAACTCATTAATGAAAAGACATTGGCAGGTTGAATTAAAATGAAAGACCCAACAATATGCTGTCTTCAAGAGACTGATCTCATAGAAAAAGACATCCACAAACTAAAGGTGAAAGGATGTGGAAAAACAAACCATGCACATGGACTCAGTAAAAAAGCAGGGGTCTCCATCCTTATATCAGAAAATGTGGACTTCAAATCGAAGTCAGAAGGGATAATGAAGAACATTTCATACAGCTTAAGGGAATAATAAAACAGCATGATATAACAATATTTAATATTTATGTCCCAAACAATGATGCATTCTTGTACATCAAATGAGCCCTTCTCAATTTGAAGAATCAAACAGACCACTATCCAATAATTCTTGGTTACTTTAACACACCACTCTCACCACTGGATAGATACTCCAAACAAAACATTACAAAGAAACTATAGAATTAAATAATACAATCAATGTTATATACTTAATGGGCATGTATAGATTATTTCATCCATCGAGTGAATACACTTTCCTATCAGCAGTTCATAAACTCTTCTCCAAAATAGACGATATACTATGCCACAAAGAAGCCATTAGTAAATAAAAAAAAAAAAGAGATACTCTCTTGTTTTCTGTGAGATCATAATGGAATGCAATTAGAAATCAATGATAAAAAACAAAAAGTTCTACACCTGGAGGCTAAACAATAGACTATTGAATGATAAAATGATAATGGAAGACATTAGCAAAGAAATAAAACAATCTTAGAGATAAAAGAAAACAACAAAACAACATCAAAATCTCTGGGACACTCTGAAAGCAGTACAAAAAGCAAAGATCATTGCACTGAGCTCATACATTACAATAATAAAAAATCAACAACTAAATGACCTAACATTACATCTCAAAGCCCTAGAAAAAGAAAAACAGATCAACACCAAAAGTAGAAGACAGGAAGTAATTAAAATCAGAGCTGAAATCAATGAAATTGAAACAAAAGAAACAATTCAAAAAGTTGACAAATCAAAAAGTTGAGTCTTTGTAAAAGTAAATAAAATAGATAAACTCTTTGCCTTACGAACAAAGAGAAGTAGAGAAAAGCTCAAATAACTAAAAATCATGAAAGAAAAGAAAATATGACAGACACCACTGAAAAACATAACATAATTAGAAGCTACTTTGCAAATCTACAGCCCAACAAAATAGAAAATATTGAAGACATTGAAAAATTTTTAGAAATATATGATCCTCCCAAACTGAATCAGGAAGACATACACAATGTAAGCATATCAATTTCAAGCACCAAAATAGAAGAAGCCATCAAAAGTCTATCAATGAAGAAAAGCCCAGGAAAAGATGGATTCTCAGTCAAACTCTATAAGACCTTCAAAGAAGAACAAATACAAATATTCCTCAATTCATTCTAGGAAATAGGAAAGAAGGGAACCCTTCCAAACTCATTCTATGAAGCTAGTATCACTCTATTACAAGAACCAGACAAAGATGCATCAAGGAATGAAAACATTAGCTCAATATCCCTGAGGAACATAGATGCAAAAATCCTTAAAATAATTCTAGCAAATTGCATACAAGAACATATTAAAACGATAGTGCTCCATGATCAAGTGGGGTTTACACCAGGGATGGAAGGTTGGTTCGACATTTGGAATTAATACATAATTCATCACATCAATAGACTTAAAGTTAAGAATACAGCACCCCTTCATGCTCAAAACAGTAGAAAATATAGGGATAGTAGAAACATACCTCAACATTGTAAAGACTATCTATGCTAAGCCCACAGGCAACATCATTCTTAATGGAGACAAACTGAAAGCATTCCCTCTAAAAACTGGAACAATACAGGGATACCCTCTTTCACCACTTCTATTCAAAATCTTCCTTGAAACACTAGCCAGAGCATTTAGACAGAACAAAGTAATTAAAGGAATGTGAAAAGAAGAAATCAAGTTATCACTATTTGCTGATAACATGATTTTATATTTATAGGATCCAAAAATTTCCACCATAAACTTTCTAAACCTAATCAATGAATTCAGAAAAGTAGCAGGATAAAAAATCAATACACATTAATCTAATTAATTTCCATTCATAATTGATGTATCCTCTGAAAGAGAAATTAGGAAAACCACTCCTTTCACAATAGTCTCAAATATAAAAACACATGGGAATCAATCTAACAGGAGAGGTGAAAGACTGCTAGAATGAAAACTACAGAACACTAAAGAAAGAAATTGATGAAAACCTTAGAAGATGGAAGAATATTCCATATTTTTGGATAGGCAGATTTAAAACTGTCAAAAAGCCTTACTATCAATGGTGCTAAATGGACTCAATGCAATTACAATTAAAATACCAATGATATTTCTCATAGAAATAGAAAAAGCAATCATGAAATTCATCTGGAAGCATAAACAATCCAGAATAGCTAAGACAATCCTGAGCACAATGAGTGAAGCAGGAGATATCACAGTACCAGATCTTAAACTATAGTACAGACCAATAGTAACAAAAATGACATGGTTTTGGCACCAAAATAGACAGGCAGACCAATGGTATAGAAGACACAGAGAAAAACCCACAAAAATACAGTTACCTCATACTATACAAGGGACAATAACATACAATGGATAAAAAATTGCCTGTTCAAAAAATGGTGCTGGGGAAACTGGAAATCCACATGCAGTAAAATGAAATTAAGCCTCTATCTCTCACCCTGCACAAAACTTAACTCAAAATGGTTCAGAGACTTAGTAATTAGACCAGTGACCCTGCACCTAATAGAAGAAGAAGTAGGCAAGAATCTTCATCATGTTGGCTTAGGAGGAGACTTCCTTAACATGACTCCCAAAGCACAAGAAATCAAAGCAAGAAACAATAAATGGGATGGATTCAAAATAAAAAGCTTGTTTTCAGCAAAGGAAACAATCAATAATGTGAAAAGAGAGCCTGTAGAGTGAGAGAAAATCTTTTCCACATGAACTTCAGATAGAGCACTAATCTCCAAAATTTATAAAGATCTTACAGGGGCTGGGGTTGTGGCTCAGTGGTAGAGCGCTTGTCCGGCATGTGTGGGACACTGGGTTAGGTTCTCAGCACCACATATAAATAAATAAATAAAAAATAAAGGCTCATATACAACTTAAAACATTTTAAGAAAAGTTTAAAAAAAGATCTTAAAAAACTTTACACCAAATGTACAAAAAAAAACAAATCAATAAAGGGGCCAAGGAACTGGACAGACTATTTACAGAAGAAGAGATACAGGTGATTAATAAATACATGGAAAAGTTTTCAAAATCTCTAGTAATTAGAGAAATGCAAATTGAAACAACTGTAAGATTTTATCTTACTCCAATAAGAATTACTATTTTCAGGAACACAAACAATAATAGATTTTGGCATGGATGTGGGGGAAAATGTACACTCATACATTGCTGGTGGAGTTGCAAATTATTATAGCCCCTCTGAAAAGCAGTGTAGAGATTCCTCAGAAAACTCAGAATGGACCCACCTTTTGACCCAGCTATACTACATCTCAGTTTATAGCCAAAGGAGTTCACATTAGCATACTACATTAATGCAGAAACATCAATGTTTATAGCAGTTCAATTCACAATAGCTAGATTGTGGAAGCAACCTAGATGCCATTCAACAGATGAACAGATAAAGACACTGTGATATATATATATATATATATATATATATATATATATCACATATATATGAATATTATTCAGCCATAAAGAATAATATTATGGCATTTGCAGATAAATGGATGGAATCGGAGAATAGCATGCTAAGTGAAATAAACCAATCCCAAAAAACCAAAGGCTGAAAGTTTTCTCTAATAAGTGGATGATGATACATAATAGGGGTGGGGGATTAGAGAAGAATGGAGGAATATTAGATTACATAGAGGGAAATAAGAGGGTGAAGGGGGCAGTGGTATGAGACATGGTGGAATGAGAAAGACATCATTACACTATGTACATGTATGATTACATGAATTGTATGAGTCTACCTCATGCAGAACCATAGAAATGAAAATTTGTACACCATTTCTGTACAATGAATTAAAATGCAGTCTATAAAGAAAAAAATAAATAAAATGAAGACTTAGTTGCTTTATCTTGACAAACTCTCTGGATTAGGAGAGCATTATTTATTATTTACTTACATGTTAGAATCTTGCAGTAGTATCACTTTCTATCATGTGGATATTAGCAATTGTTTTCTTTGATGCCAAAACATTGGTACTCATCCACCCACATTATTATTGTTTGAACATGTGAGTATAGGCAAGACAGATCCTAGGAACAGAAATGAAGAAGGGTTAGACATAGTACAAACTCCCCCTACTGAACTCTAGAGTTGCTTCATCCACCTTACATCCTGTGTCCCCAATGTGGTTCATTTCAACCTGGTTGCAGTTCTTTGGCCCCCACACCATTTAGCACTTAGTATTTTGCCTCTTGTTCTGGCAAATTTCAGTAGACTGTGGGCCCTCAATACTGGAACTGTATCTTGTTTCACAAGGTGTCTCCCAGCATCTAGCTTGTTGACTGGAGTACAGATGATGACAGTAATTATCTATGACTATCTAAATGAAAAGATACCAAAGAATTAATAAAGAGATGTCAACAAAAGGTAAGGGTTAAAAAAAATTAAAACTGTTTACCTTTTTAGTTGGTCGTTTTGCTTGTCAAAATTATACCATGCCAAGTACCCATCTCTGTGCCAGAAGTATAATTTACAAAATGAGATTTAGGGTCTTATTGGAAAATGGTAAGCTAAAGAGATTCAAATTGCCATTTCACTTCTCTGGCTTACTACTGGAATTTGGGTAGGCTACCATGATGTGACTATGTACAGGAGAAACCAGATTTCTTTCTTTCCCCTGGCTCTTATTCCTATCACATGAGATCAAGCTTTAGTCACACACAGCAAAATATTGATTTTAAACATTTTAACTTAAAGAAGAAAAAACTATTAATTTTAAGTAAAATTAGCAATGAGCAAATCTAGTACTTTAAAAAAGGTTTAGCCTGTGCATCCTAATCCTCTGTTAAAATTATACATATCGAGTACAATCTCTGTGCCAGAAGTATGATGTATGCAATGAGATTTAGGGTCTTATTGGAAAGTCATGATAAAAGGCTTCATTGTTTGAAAGGTTCAAGGTTAGAACAGCAGAACTGTGGGAATGAGTAGAGCAGAAAGGACTTATGTGGCTAAAGTGAGCTCCTGGGGGCAGAGCTTCTGTGGAATTCAGCAAGTATTTATAAACAATGAATGGCCTCTCTTTTTCCTCCTTATTGGGAATTATGTCACATGATTGAAATATATCTTGGTGACATCCTAGAAAAGGTTTTGGGAATGACTAAAATTATGCTAATTTTCTTATCTAGTATTCCCAAAAATAAGTACTGTTGATGTCCACAGTTGTTCTACACATTACCAGGATCTCTGGGAGTTGGAAAGTATGTACCAGGGGATCTGAAAATTAGGATCCAGTCACCTGGATTATTAAATAAAGTATTAAAATAAAGATTGCTGAGTCCTTAGGTATTTGATAGGGTGTGACATATATATTTCATTCAAGTGTCTAATAATGTCCTTGGTTCAGGGATGATACTTTGTTAACCACTGAAGGTCAGTGGTTCCTAGTTTACTTTTAGAAATCTGCAAAATAATTTGCACTGTGTGTGGTGAGTGCTGATATTGGTGAATGGTGCAGGGGTGATCTAACATTGAGTTGCATCCTCAGCCCATTTATTTTGAGATAGGGTCTTGTTAAGTTGCTGAGGCTGGCCTTGAACTTGTGATCTTCTTGTCCCAGTCTTGAGTTACTAGGATTGTTGCCCTGTTTCAGTGTACCTGAGTTTATTACTGCATTGAATGACTACTTGCTTGAGAGTTTTAATTGTAGTTTTAGCAAATAGTCCTGGATTTTCTCTTGGTGATATTCAAAATGCAGACCCCACAATAAAAACACAACCCAGTCTTGATGACTGATGGGTTAGATGACCTTGGGCCCTCTTTTCTGGTTGGATAATAAAACTAAGGGAAAACAATTTTGCACCTTTTAAAATATTATTACTCTTTCAATGAAAAGCATAGTTGAACAGAGCAATTTTTAAAATGATAAACAAAAAACATGATACAAGAAAGTTTTTCTGAAACTAGACATTGCAATTGATGGATTTTAACCATTCAGATCATGATTATGTCTGCACTAAACTTATAAGAGTAATCTCCTTTCAAAATAACAAACCTCTTCCACATATTCTTTTAATGTACTGGTAAAAGAAACAAAATAGACTTTGTGTACAACAAATTTTAAGAGATGCTGATAGGTTTCCTGTTGTGATATTTGCAAAGGTAGGCTGTAATCCTGAGTGTGAAAACTGACAGAACTGAGGAGTTTCTGCACACAATCATTCATATACATTAATAGTTTATGTACAAACAAAGAAACAATGTATCCAATTTGTTTAAAATAAAAATAAATTTAAAAAATAGTTAATTCATCTACAATTATTATAGCAGGCTATAACAGATATTAAAGAAGTCCATATAAGGAGAAAAGGCACTAGGCTTTCTGGAACAGGTAGGCTTTTGAACTGAGATATATTTTATAAAGAGATGCCAAAGACACTGTGCTAAGTGTTGAATGTCAAGGATCCAGATTTAAAAATAAAGTGAAATGTCTTTCTCAATTGGATAATTTGGCATTTTGAGCTTACATTTCTGTTCCATTCCAACCTTCTAAATAGATTTTTATCAAAATTGAAATGTACTCAGTAGGTACAGATACATGTTGAAATCCAGTGGAGCTAGTTTAAATTTGCAATTGAGACTGTGTGCTACAAATCTAAGCCATCAAATATCTGCAATGCTCTGAAGCAGGTACTATAAGAGATATATAACATGTGAATTAACAGGAGAGTAAACAAAGTGCACAGGGAATGAATGGTTCTTTGCATCCGGGGACTGGACAGATTCTGAGAAGTGCTGCCTGAGCTGAGCTGGGAGAAGGGACAGGATTTTGAAAGAGAGCAAAGCATATTTTAGAACTTCATAGATCTTCCTAGTTTATATAGGGAAAGCATATTCAGGAAGAGACATGGTGATAGATGAATTCTGAAAAGGAGGTATGGGTCTTGAAGAGTTCCACCTTAATATGTTGTTATACCTTCAAGAGTGATATCCATGTGAAGAAAGAACTTGATACAAAGTGGAAGGAACAGGAAGATAAGAGAAAATTATTACACTACTTCAAACACTGAAGGGAGAGTGGATGTAGGAATCAATTTTGAAGACATTTCACAGACAAGATTGGGAAGAACTTGAGTTTGGTTTGAGAAACAAGCAGGTAGTGAAAATGAGGAAGAGGCAAACTGACTGACTATGAGACTGGCAATATTTTAGTAACAATAGCTAATGTGAATTGAAGGCTTCCTGTGTGCCAGTCTGGGCCACTCATCATGGCTTTTCATTTAATGCTACCCAGTAGATCTATTTTAAAGTTGAGAAAACTAAGGCACAGAAATATTACCCAGTTTCCCCAAGATCACACACTAGTAAGTGTCAGAGCCTGATTCAAATTTAGTTTGTATTCCCAACCAATACTCTCACTTACATAGAGCACCAGAGAATAGCAGCTCTCTTGGAAAAAAGCACTGACTGGGGATGCCAAAAATGAAAATGGTTGTCAGATCGAGATATGGCTGTGGAGAAAAGTAGGCCAAGGAGAGAAGTCTGGCCTATGCTGCAATGTAAAAAGGACTGTGATCCCCCTCCCCTGCCTCCCTTCCCCCTCACCCCCACACAGCACACTGCCCTCAGTCAGGAACTGATCTGCCTTTCTATCAAGTGCATTTTCCTTTTGGTTTCTTAAAGTTGCCCCAGGTTATCTCAGGCCAGTCATCCTAAATATCCTTCTGATGCCACAGGGTTGATTTGACCATTTGTACTCTATAAATTAGATGCTGAAGGACAGGAAATGGGAGGGAATAAAGTCCAGGGACAAATGGGGTCCTACCTGGAGCACTGGGCTCCAGCTTTTCTTGGGACTTCTGCCATACATATGTCCCCAACATTAGCTACTTTCTGGGCCACCTGTTGGATCTCTTACAATCATTATAATTTGTACTTTCATCACTACCATTTCTATTAAATACTCATTATGTGAAGAAAAAATGAAGGGCTGTAGTAAAGAGCAAGAAAAAAGTGAAGCCAGAATTAAGGACAGGTATTTAGTGTAGAAATAGGGGATCAGGTCAATTCAAGGAAATGAAGCCATGAAGCCACCTGCCTCTGGAAGTTGGAGACTGCCCCTGGAAAAATGGAATGTCAAGGATCTCCAGAGCTCATTGATTACCAAATTTACCTGCCTCTATCAAGGACTGCAAGCAAGAAGCTGCTAATTAATGCCCCCTGGGCCCTTACCTGCTTGAATCACCTTGGCCCTCCCCCTGTCCATGGCTTCTCACTTAATGCAAAACCAGGCCTAGTCATGTAGGCAGGAAGGAGAGATAAGGGGGAAAGGACTGGAGAACAAAAGAGAATTTAACCTGTAAAAGATGGAGGGTGCGCTCACTTCTTGGGACTTTAGAACATCAGCCATGGCCCCCTTCTTCCTGCCAGGAGAAGTCTGTATTATTACCTTTAAATAAAACCTTCTTAATATGCTTGCCTTGGTGTGCTTCTCTAGTGTTCAATATTCAACATTAGAAGGAGCAGAACTCATCACCAGTAGATGGCGGTATCAAAAGGACTAAGAAACATACCACTAAAACCAGGTTAGTTGAGAACTGTGACAATTGAGTGTACCCAAATAAAGAGTTAAGGGCAGAAGTCAGTGATCTCTTTAAAACAAGAGAAAAAAATAGTAAAACCAAAGGGGATTCATTTTTTAAAATAATTTTTAGATGTTGATGGACCCTTATTTTATTCATTTATTTGTATGTGGTGCTGAGAATCAAACCCAGTGACTCACACATGCTAGGCAAGCGCTCTATCAGTGAGATACTACCCTAGCTCCAGAAAGTGTATTTTATTGAAAATATCAACAAGATGGACAAAAACCCCAAATATAATATTTAAAAACTTCTACCTATGAAAATTCATGACCTGCTGTCCTCCATTGTTCACTCCAAGTCACTGAGAATAGTGGTTGTGAAAGAATGGACATTTTATTAAGCTGTCTGTTTTATCTCAACTCCCTAAGTTCTCCCTCCCAGTGATGGGAACAAAGCCCTTAAAGCTGTTCCAGGAATCAGCCCCAAACAGGGAGTAAAAGGGTAAATTGAGCCAGATAGCCAGATAGTGCTCAAACAGTAGGATTACCAGAAACCATTGACCAGAATCTACGCCCTGTTGTAAAACATTGTGAAACATGTTGTATGTTATCAGCAAACCCAGACCCCCTTTGAAATTTCCCGGAAGCTTTGTTCCCCTTTTCCCTTTCATGTGCGACCCCTCCCGATGTGTGGTCTCTGCCTTTATAAACCTACAAGATTTTCTGCTAGGGACTCGACTCCTGGACTCCTGCGTGAGTCATGAGTCGGGTCCCAGCGCGCTGGAATAAACACCTCTTGCGGTTTGCATCAAGTGACGCCTTCTGCAATTGATTGGGGTTGCCGTCAATCCATGGGACAGAGTTGGGGTTTCCTTTTTGGGAGCCTTACAGTTGGGAGCATAAATAAAAGACTATAAAGTATATGTGAAGAATTTGAAAACACAGTTGAGGTAGATAACATTTTAGAAAAAAATTAAAATTTTAAAGCACAAGAAAAGAAAAAGTATCTTGAATATACCAATAACCACTGAATAAATTTAATGAGTAATTAAGACAGCCCCTAACCCCTGCCAAAGTAAGACGTTGGGCAATTTAGTGCAGATAAATTCTAGTCAGAGCTTAAAATTAGGTGTTGCTGCTTAATAGCTGTGACCTTCATGTAATCAAAACTTCAACTGTCTGCTCATTTGTAGCCCCTAGATATCAATTGAAATGACAACTCCTGATAAATAAGAAAGCACGGGTATAAATAATTTACTGAAATAGTCTGAAAAGTGCAAAAATATATTTACTTGTGCTACAGATATTTATTGTACCTCTAACAGGTGCCAGGCTTTGCAGTTTGATATTTAGTGCTGAAGTTTAATATTTAAACTTACTCTGGACTAAATAGTATTTAAGCTACTAGACAGTGTAGGAAATGATTTTGACACATATGATCCTAGGCAATGAACCATCTAGGTGCAGACAGTCAGGAATTAACAGGAGGCCTTTACTTCAGCTTATTCAGTTGGGAGTGCAGATGATGGATATGCTTCAGACCTGACACTTGTCACTAAAATGTACACCTTTTTATCTTGCTATTTGTCATCTTAGTTGGTAAAAATATAGAAATTAACTGTACACTAAGTTTTTAAATTATGAGTTTTTTAATTATGAGTCATCTTTCTAATAAATTTGATCAATGAAAACATTTTTTCAGGAGCTGGGGTTTAGAGTTCAGTTTGATTTTTTGTGTGTGTGTTTGAATATATAGATATTTTTATTGTAAACAAATGGGATACATGTTGTTTCTCTGTACATGGCATAAAGGCATACCATTTGTGTAATCATAAATTTACATAGGGTAATGTTGTTTGATTCATTCTGTTATTTTTTTCCTTCCCCCCACCCCTCCAACCCCTCTCTTCCCTCTATACAGTTCTTCCTTTCTCCATTCTTGCTCCCCTCCCTAACCCTAACTCTTGTGCAGCATGTGTGGGGCACTGGATTCAATTCTCAGTATCACATACAAACAAATAAAGGTCCATTGACAACTAAAACAAACAAATAAACTACCTGCGCACAATGAAACTAAATGCATTCTGCTGTCATATGTAACTAAGTGGAACCAATAAAAATTTTTAAAAAGTCATTTTGAACTCTAAAAGAGATATTTCTTTTAAATACTTTTACATTAAAAAAAATCCTCATTTTTAGTTTACTGAGAAACATCTTTGTAGTGCTCTGGAAAACTGATGCAAATTCCAAAATATAGTATTAGAAATTACGGATTTATAAAGAGTCTGACTTAAATTTTGTTTCTCAATATTTAAAGTAGATCAGCATTCCTAGATAGCCTAGAACCTTTTAAAAACAGTATTTGAATATGCTTTAGTCACATCTAAATTATGTACTTTTTTCTAGTACCCTGTCATATAGAACAATTAAGTACACTATATGGGCTTTATTCTTCTTTGTTCTAAGTAATCTTGCAATTGCCATCTGTAAATCATTTTATAAAATTGATTGGCAATTGATCCATTACAGTGGTGATGAGAGGACCAAACTACTGTGGTCTGTTTGGAAATATAAGGAATCCCATTTTTTTTTCCCCCAGGGGATTTGTAATATTTATTTTAATTTTTTTGCCCCCTGCATTTCCCCACAATGCTTAACAGAGACATGTCAGTGCCAATCAAATCTGGAAAGAGCTTCTTCTCCAGTACTGCTTTCTTTGTTCTCTCAGAAATTCTGATGCAGTCTGGCTGAAATTAAAGGCTCACTAACTGATGAAGTTTGTCCCACTGGGGTAGTTTACCTGTGTCAAAAGAAGAACATTGTGAAACCCTCTGTCCATTTGGTTTGCACTTTTCATAACATGGATACTCTACATTTATGTTGGCATTTAAAAAACCGTTTTTATATATTCAAGTATATATGAAAATAATTTTGCATTATGTGAATTTTAATGTTTTTGTTTTTATATGCTCTTAATTCTTAAGCATTGAACACTGTTGACAGTGAAGAACTTTTCTTATTGTTTTCATTGGAACTAATAAGGATGTGAACAATTTTTCTCTTTAATTCTACATATGCTGAACTATACTTCTATATGCATTATAACCAGTTGTGTCCTTTTTGCATTCAATTTTATGTAAAAGTTTTGTATATTTTTAGTATTAAGAAAAAACATTTGAAGGACAAAAATTATGACCAAAGAATTCTCTAGTAAAATTTCATTATTTTTTTTACAATAGGCAAAATTTGAAAGCATATTCATATCACTTTTTCCTTTTAACTTTCAATTTTCTAAGAATTGCCTTAGAATCTCTTTGAATTAAGTAAATGTAATATCCAAGTAACATTTTTATAGTAAACTAAGACATAATTAGACAATAAACATTCATAAAAGAAAATGTTTGAAGAGCATTTTTTTAAAATTTTAAGCCACTTAGATATTCATATCTTTTCTCCTCCCTAACAAAAATCTGAAATGGATAGTCACCAGTCCATAGCAACCAGACTGCTATTCTTTTCAGGTGAGCATATTATTTCAAAAGATTAGCCCTGATTCTTCTTATAGAAAAATCAAACCCACCTGATATATTTACTTTATCAATAGGAGTTGGGTTTCTCTAAATACCTGCAAGTGTTGTGCCCAGCGGCTCGAGACCCCACAAAGACCACTAGAGACCATGATCAATGCAAGCAACAAAGAGTCATTTATTAGCAAGCTCAAGCTTGGTCCTCCATGCGCTTGGTAACCAGTGATGCTAAGAGGCCCTGAGCCTTTGTTCAGCAGGCTTTTATAACGAAAGGCAAACAGTTTTACAGTGTTCTTTTTAATTGGTTAACATTTGAACAGCTAAACATTAGTCCTCCTCTGGTTGGGTCCTGCCAATCTATTTGATTCTCATTGGGCCCCACCAGAACTGAATGGTCCTAGAGGAAGAAGGGAGGAGGGAAGGGGTGAACTGTGCAGGAGATGAGTTGGAGTTAGGCCCCCCGTCCTTGATAGATAAGATTTCTAGGCAGCTGCACATTTCTCAGAAAAATATTTCTTAACAACCTCGATAAGCACGGGGGCCCAGCAGTCCTGTTTGCGCTGTATTGGCTTTTGAGGGTGCAGTTGCAACTGCCTGCATCCTGGTAATTAAGACAGTTAGCTGCAAAGATATCACCCTGTTCTCCACATTCCCCCCTTTCCAAGAACATTTAGAGAGCCAATCTTGGGTCTCTGTAATTACAGCTAGTAGCAACAATATTAGGGGTCCCACTATCGCGGACACCAGAGTAGTTAACCAAGGGGAAAAATTGAACCAGGATTTAAACCAGCTCTGACTAGCTTCCTAGTCTTTCTGTTTGCTAGTCCTTCTCTGACTTTTGTCATATTATCCTTCATTATCCCACAGTGATATATATAAAAACAACATTTTTCTCCTAGGGCTGCACATAGACCTCCTTGCTTACAGTCTTTAAAGGCAGGTAAATTTGGTAATCAATGAGCTTTGGAGACCCTTAACATTTTATTCTCCCAGGGGCAGTCTCCAACTTCCAGAGGCAAATGGGTTTCATGGCCTTCATTTCCTCGATTTGACCTGATCTCCTATTTCTACACTAACTACCTGTTCTTAATTCTGGCTTTATTTCTCCCTCTAATCTTAGGAACTCCATGCTGCTGGGGAAGGGGGTCGATGACCGTTCTGGCTTCTTCAAGCTGGAAGTGGGTGGCAAGGGGCAAGCAGCTTGGAGTTCCTTCAGCCCTCACAGTCACAAGACAATGGCCTATTGTTATTTTTCTCAATGTGAACTAGGAGGCAAGTCTGATATAGTCAGGCTGTTATTCCCAATTGAAAAGGCAAACAATTGAACTCCCTGAAGAAAGAATGAAACAGGGTAATCTATTGTAATGAAGTGATAGTCTGTTTTAAGGATTTTTTTCTGTGAAGAAATGATATCTTTTGAAAGTCTGAAAAACAACACTTAATTTTGAATATAGGAAAATCTATTTTGGTATGTTCACAAAATGACTTCCTTTCTAATAGTTGAAAATCAGTAACAGAATTGGAGTTTGGATGCCTGAAAGTGTTTGAGGCTGTGGAAGTTCATATACACTTTCTATAGACACTTGAGAGAACAGGTATCATAACTTAGAGTCAGCAAGAGATAGCATTTGGGAGTACTCTGCACAACAGGGTTTACATTGGGAAGAGGCTATTTTGAAGAGAAGAGAGATTTCTTGCTTCATACTCTGGTGATTAATGGGGCACTATTTATCCAAGTACCTCAGATCAGACTAAGGCTGAATATTTTTCTGAGCTCAATATGCTCTTCTCTTAAATTCACCAATGATTATTCAATAATTAGCCATTTTGTCTAACTAATCCTCCGAGAATTTTTTCCTCCCATCTATTCAGAGATCAAATATTTAAAAGTCACTGTGTTCATCCAGCATAAATAAAATTATGGCATTTTTAGAAAAATGGGTGGAACTGTAGAACATTGTATTCACTGAAATATGCCATATATGCAACAAGAAATATGTATGTTTTCTCTCACGTGTGGATACAAGAGATAAAAATGAAAAATTTGATTGCATTAAAATAGAAGAAAAGGACTGGAGATATACCTAAGTTCATAGAGTGCTTGGCTTACAATCATAAGGCCCTCATTCAATCTCCAGCACCACAAAAAGAAAAAATAAAATAAAAGGCCAACAATGGAAAGAAAGTTTCTTGTAGCAGTGTTGCACAGAAACAATTGAATTTGCTGTGAAATTTCTACCTTTTGGGAAAATGCACAGGAATTCTGCATAAGAAATATTTCAATCATTACAAAATTTCTTAATTATCAATATAGAAAAAATATTTAATAAATAGAGACAGAGTAGGTGAATGCAATAAATTAATCATTGTTAATATATGATGTGACACAAACAAGCCCACTGGAAAACCTTTGGCAGAATGGGTACCTTTATATGTACAAGCATCAAGATGTTCTTTGAAGAAAGCCCAGAATATTTTTCCCTTGGATGGGCCTTACCTACAGGGAATAAATCTGGGTAATTTCCATTTGTCTAACAGACTGTGAGAGATCTAAACTCATACATTTTCTAACCTTGCAAACCAATTTACCACTGCAGTAAACAGATATTTCATGACATGGTGCATTTTATGAAATATGACTCCTGCACTATTAGCATTGGAATAAACTTCAAAAATATATATTTTTTTTTGTAGTTCAGTGCTTCGTGACTCAGAGGGTTCTGTATGAACAAATGGAATGAACCTTCTCTGTCTGGAATAAAGACTTACATGGAAAATTGAAAAACGTGAGACTCCTAGAACTGGACTGTTCTACATTTTTGAAATACAATTTTGGCCAAACATAGGTGAATTGAATTATTCTGGTGAAAAGACTGAAAAGATTTTGAATGAAACCACCTGGGAAGGCAGGAGATATAAAATTGCTTTGTACTAATGAAATAGTAACTTTGAAGCTGGGAATTCTGAGGAAAATGAATTATCAGAATGGGAACAAAAGGCAGATACAGCAGCCTAGTAGTTCCTAGGTAAAGGCATTTACATAACTGAAAGTATATTTCAGAGCACAAGAGAGTGGCCAAGCTCCAGAAGAGGCAAGCAAAAATTTGAGATTATAGCCTTTCCTTCAGGTAGAGAATACTCAGGGCATCTCATGCTAAATGGACACTAGGCCAAAAGATAAGGTCTGATATTTTGTTGGTACCCAAAATTGGTATCTTTCCTTAGTGATTGATGCCCCATTCAGACTTGGTGAGAAATTGTGGATGCCTCCATATACATGTTAATATATATGTTAATATTCAAGGCATATGATTACATGAACTGTTATGTGTGATCATTTGCCAACCCACAATACTAAACATCTTCAAATGTTTTTCATCTTTCAGGTCACCTTTACTGAACTGATTGAAGAAATAATTTCCTCTGGTAGGGCTGCCAAACAATACAGAATAGTCCTGGTAATTCTGTGTGTTTCAGAAAACCTCACAGAAATTCTGTATAAATAGTATTTCACATGCCAAAGTACTTCTAATTATCAACATAGAAAACATCTTTGGAGAATAAAAAAGTCAGAATAGCTGACTGCAATTATTACACCCATTAATTTTACAATGTGACACACACAAGTCCATCAAGGATCCTGGCAGAAAGATAAAAATGACATGTAGAGACATTCGTTTTTCAATAAAAATAACTCGACATTATTTTCCCCAGTGTCTGTGGGGTATTAGTGTTAAGGGAACAAATATCCCTACATCAGTCCAGCAGCCCTAAATTATGTTTATTTTTCCCATGGTGCTGCTTCAAATACACAGTACATTTATTTTATAAAGGTCAAGATTTTTACAGTCAAGACAGGATCTGCTGATGGATCAGAGAAAATTCTTGGAGATCAGAATTTAGTTTATGACAGAACCAGTGCCCCTGAAGGGAGAACATGAAGAGCAATACCTAATGGAGCTTTGAGTGCAGAGCTGCAGGGGGACTGCTAAAACTTAACAGGTTGTATGTCATGCCAGTTTTGGAAGACCACTGACATAAAAAATTTAATCCATGAGAATATAAAAGGTCTTGAGAGCCCATCCCTCACCACAGTGTACAATACCCCTCCAATTGGAAATTTAAGATTTAATATCTCCCTCTGAATTTTAATTTTGCTTTAAATTGATTCCTCCTTTCTACTTCCTTATTTCTCATTTTTAAATTGGAATGACTACTTTTTGTCAATTTGTTAATGGTTTATACACATACACAAAAACATACACATACATAAATATCTTCCCTTGAGTCTCAAAAGGGTTTTTTGGAATTGTACTGTTTTTCAGAACTAGGGATTGTACTCAGTGTGAAAAACCTGTGGTCATTATGAAGTGAGAAAGAATAATCTGCTTTTGGACACTTCCTGGTTGGAGCTTCTTCCTCCCATTCAGGGACTTGTTTCTTCTAAATTTGTGCCTGAGGAGAAATATTATTGGGGAACTGTATCCCTTAACACTAGCATATAAAGAGATATATCAGATCCTTTAAGTCCCTGACATCAAGGGACACATAACCCTCAAACCTGGAATGTGGCTACTGTGAAATGAGGTATGATGGAGAAAGTCAAACTTGATCATGTAGTTCCAAAAACACATGTACTTCATTTGTAGTATTTTATAAGTCACATAAAGGTAATACTCTGGAAAGGCTGTGCTATGTTATTAATATCCATTTCAACTCTTACTTTTTATGCTATCAATGTGAATACTAGAAATATTTAAATTACATTTATGCCTTAGGGATTGTTTACAGTAGATAATGTTGCTTTAAGAGGTTGATCCCATTTAAAGTTTAGTCTGTCTCCTAACAAGAAGAGAAAGCAGAAAAGTTAAATAACATTTCATAGTAATTGTCATATTGTTTTCATTCATGAACAAAATAGTGGCATATGAAATCCGTAAACTGAAATGCCCTTGTGCATTATGTTAAATGGAATTGTTCTGCTGGTTAGACTAGATTCCACATTTATAAGGAAATGTTGCCTTAAAATAGCAGCAGCCTGAGGCTTTGGGGAGCAATTCCCAAACCTCAAAAAAAAAAAAAATCTGCTACCAAGTGCATGTCATTCCAGTCTGATCTTATTTATGCCTGGATTGGATATTATTTGCTGTCACTCACAGATAATGCTCCCTGACTCGAGGGGCAGGTCCGAGGCCCTGTCCAATCAGGAACACTTAGAACTGTCCAATACTGTTTGCTGCCAGGGAGTTGGGGGTGTGTCCGGAGCCGGCAGGTCACGCCCTGCCTTGCCTCAAGGTCACACGCCTTGGCTCGTTGTCACACGCCTTGGCTCATGGTCAGGCGCTTTGACTCATGGTCACGCCCCCTGCCGCGCCTCATGCTGAGCTAAGATGGCACCTGCCAGATGCTGGTGGGGCGTGCCATTACCTGTTTACACACCTGTCAGACTATACCAGGTGCATCAGACTAGATTGCCTGGTGCTTCATGATTGGACAACTACACTTCCTTATTGGAGTTCTGACGCGAGACTAGTCTTGCCTTCGCGCGCTTTACTCTGATTGGTTTCTGTACTATATATTAACTGTGTTTATTCCTCTAATAAACGAGACTTGATCAGGCTTTTGTCTTGTCTCCATTTCTCATGTCTCTTGTCTCTTTCAATCCCAGCACACCCCTCCAGGTACCCGTTGATGTCCTGCGGGCCGGGTCAGGGGTGGACTTCTGCCACCTTCCCTATTTCCCCTGAGATCACCATATCAGTCATTCAACTCTAGGTTTCACTCTCCTACTTTGGAATCTCAGGTTGCTCTGGTATGCAGGGGCTGAAGATCCCTAGGGACAAGAACTGGCTCCTGAGCACCAGGAAATGGTGAGTGGGCAGTGGCATCATGAGCCTGGAAATGAAGACAGCTGGAATAGCACAACTGACTGTGCAGGAACAGAAATTGGCAGATCTGTATTCTCCAGAGTCTCTGGAGTCTGCAGGCCTGAGCCCTCCTGTTGGGCAGTTTACCCTCATTTTTGCTGACCATTCAGGTGGGGAGCATATCAGTGGCAGAGATGCTCTCTCACTTCCTTATCCTTTTAGGACATCCTCAACTCCTATCTCTAATATATTTGGCAGGTGTGTGCCTGTGGCTCAGCAGCTACCCAGATGCTGGTGATTGACACGTGGGTACTTTGTCTTCATCAACTCTCCACATGCCATTTTCTGGCAGGAGAGGAGTTGTAGCCTATAGGAATCTTGCTTTCTCCTGATCTTGCCAATTATCTTTTTCACTTTCTTTTTTCTTTCCTTTTCTTTTTATTATTTTGCTGGAAGTTGAATCTCCTGATAATTTACTACTGAGATGTATCCCTAGTACTTTTTATTTTTTATTTTGAGACAGGGTCTATGTTAGTTGGTGACATTGGACTTATTATGGTTTGATTTATTTAGAGTTTTCTATTGCAATTAAGTGTACAATTTTTACATACATATGGATTCATATATGGTTCTATTTTATATTGTGATTCCTTAATGATTATTAAAATAGTATACTTTCATAATATACATGAATGTCAGGTAATGTTAAGTACTCCTTTTATTCTTATAATTGAAAAATTTGTTGGCTACAATTATATGTATAATTTTGTGGATGAATTTTAGAACTTTATAATTTGGTTTCTTATTTCATTAAAAGTAAAGCATGTTGATATTTTACTATTGCATTGTAGTTATACATAATATTTGACTTCATTTTGACATAATCATACAAGCAAAGAATATAATTTGTTCCATTTCAGTAACGAGTAGTTCCTCTTTCCCTCTCCTTATGTTCCTCCTTTTTCACTTATTTATAGCTTCATAAATTACTACTTTACAGATATAAATAAGTGCAGAAACTACTATGATGTATTCATATAGGTATATAACAATTTTACAGGGATATATTGTAGGTTAATTTGGGGGAAAATTATTTTCTTTGTAAGGATTAGTTTTATCATCTACACATGAGATGAGTTTTTATGTGCTAATGACATTTGTTTTTTCAGAAATTCTACATATTTTTTCTAAACATATACATGTGAAATATCACATACATATTGCACATATATAAAACTTACACATGGTGTTTTATACTATTTCATAAACTGGATGTACTATAAAAATGTTACTAGCTCCTAGGAACCATTTTTCCCACAGATTATTTATTACTACCAAGATGTATATTCTCTTTAACCATGCCCCTGAAATTGTAAGATTGGTGTTTGGGTGAGAAATGTGTTCTCACATGTTATCATGGTCACAAATGCTGTAATTTCTGTTATTTTCTGTGACAGTGTGCATCATATATCTTCAATAGCAAGAATTTCCATAAATAATAATAAACTCAGGTTTATGAATATTCACTTGTTCTAAGTCATCATCAATTTTATTGTGTCTATGATGGGATTTCATTTTATATTTCTCTAAGTATTTTTAATATTTCTTTAGATTTTGAATTTCTTGTGATTATTGAAATCTTAGCTATAGAGATCCCTTGTATTAATTGGCAATTCAAGGTATTTGCCTGCATTTCTTTTTTTGTTTCTGGCTTTAAAGATAAGAAAATGTATCCCAAAAGGCAGAAATATTTGGATTTCAAGAAAAAAAAGATTTTGTTTTCAATTAATAAAATAGAATATGTACACTTTTATTCCCCTGGATTTGCATTGTAGGTCTCTTTTATGTTTTGTATTTGGAGGTTATTTCAAATAAAATTCGAGGGCTTGTCTTTGGAAATTCTAACAGGAAATATAAATAAGGAAAATCTCACTTCCCTATTGCTTCAGGAAAATGAATATTTAATCAAAATCATTGGTTAAGTTTATTGTTGAATGACACATTCACTAAAACACCCACTCTTCTTTCTTGAAGATTTTTTAAAAATGATATTTACAGTGAATAATTTATTCTCTTATCTGGATTTTGGACTTCATTACAAAATATATAGAATAAGATTTGGCAAATCCTAGAAATATGCATCATAATTTATTGTTTTCTGAATGATATGTTATAGAGATAGCAATGAAATGACATATTTTTAGAAAGAGTTACATATATTTTTTTCAAAAATTTTTATGAACCTTTAAATTTATTTCTTTTCTGAGTCATACTCAGAAACTGGGTCTGTGATGTACTTTTCTGTACCCTATAATCTCCAAACAATTACCTCATAAGGAATCTAAGTTGATAGCTCAGTTTTTAAATAGTTACTTAATATGAAAGAGGGAAAAATTTGTTTTGCTTCTGGGATGTCTTGTTTGAGTACTTTATTCAAAATGGAGAGAAAATAATATTTCTTCAGATACATCCTCTACATCAGGAGCAAATCAACCACTGAGGAGCTTTGAAGGGATTTCATATAGTTCTATCTCTGGGTGGTTCTCTTTGCAGCTGAGTTGATATTTAATATCCAGAAACATGTTTTTTCTCATCTCTAAAATGGGAATAATTTTAGAGGACACAGATGTATCATACTTGTCATGTAGACTAGTAACACAAATATGTGATGTGGCCACAGCTGACAAACCACCTGGAAAATGCTGTGCTGATACTGATTGTTTATGTGCCACTCACATAAATTTTCTTTCAAAAACTTGTAAAAACCTTTTCACTGTAGGCACCAATGATATCCATATTGCCAACATTAAAAGTTGAGTCTTCCTGTCTAAATTCCAAACTCCTATTCTCTGGTGCGTCAAGGTGGTTTAACTAATTGTTTCCTTGAACTGCTTTTAGTGTGTCTCCCTTATAAAAGAGTTGTCTGTTTCATGCTTCCATCACCCACATTCACTTATATTTAGAAAATGACTTAGAAACTTGTATTTTTTGCTTTCTTGTAAAGGAGCGTTGACATTGCTTCTGGTTGGTGTCATTCCTTGTTATAAACTGAACCAGGATATCCCCAGGTCTGAGAAAAGTCACCCCATAAACAATCAAGTATATAAAAGGGTTTTGTTTATATGTAATATATGTGCCCATTATATATACACATACAGGTTTAGGCTAGTCTCTTACCTGAATTTTTTAATATGAGAAACACAATATCTTACCCCTATTTTTTCTCAGGTACAAAAAATAGGAGAGACACTGCCCTGAGTGAAAGCAATGAGCTTTAAGGAGAAAGCTTCCAGAGTTAGGTTTTCTCCCTCCAAAGGCTGGCCATGGTCCATTCCATTCCAGATACCAGAAAAAAAAAAGCAAAATACATTAAAAATTATATATATGCACACACACACACACACACACACACACACACACACATACTCAGAAATCCTGCTTTTTTGAATAAGTGCCACTATCCAAATTCTAAAATAATAATAAATGTAGAAGTCATGTGGTATAGTAGAGGTGTTTGGACTTTACATTATACACAACTTTTTTTATACTCTGGATTGAACCCAGAGTCAGTTAACCACTGAGGCACACAGCCAGCACTTTTTTAATATTTTATTTAGAGACAGGTTTTTGCTAAGTTGCTGAGGCTGGCTTTGAAATTGCAATCTGACTATCTCAACCTTACAACCTGCTGGGATTACATGTGTGTGCCACCATGCCTGGCAAGAAAATTTATCTCGATTTCAAGCCCACTTGCTTATTTATGGGCTTTAATCATAGGAAGAAAAATATCATGGAATGGAAATTATGTCTAAGACCAAATTGCAATATAAGGTGTTGATCTTTAATCCTGAATCCTCACTGACCAGTCAAGTGGAGAATATGTCAGCAGTAGACTCCAGAAGTTCTGTCCTGTTTCTGAAGAATATCTTCAACCACTTCTTGAAGTTCTATCTGAGCACATATATGCCAGTATTCCAGAACATTCCCAGCTTGTGAGGTGGAATGTGGAGAAGGATGATCATCAGAATCACGACTCCATTTACTGTTTTCTGGAATAAAGAGGGCTATGGTCTGTGTCTGTAGGTGTCTCAGATCTTCTTTTTCCTGAACTTTTTTTTTTTTTTTTTGGTGGGGTGGTGCTACTGCATTTTAAACCAAGAGGTCCTTTTCCACTAAGCTACATCCCTGGTACTTTTTATTTTTTATTTGGAACAGATGCTGAGTCTGGCCTTGAACTTGTGCTGAGTCTCATGAATTGCTAGGATTACCAGTGTGTACCACCCTGGTTGAATCCTCTTGAATGTTCTAAATAAATGAGAAGCAAAATGTGAAATACAGAACCCTGTCTCCCAGCCTATGCCTTTATATATATATGTTAATAAAGTCCTAAAATTCCACCTCCCTGTCTATATTCCCAATGACAACTTCTTCTCTGATCAGTATTATCAATAATTTTCCCCTATTACATTTCAAATGAGTACAGTATTTTAATTAATTAATTAATTACTTAATTAATTAATTTACAAAAACTGGGCAGAACTTTATAAATTAAATCATAAATAATTTTTTTTTCTGGCTGAGTGCAATGACTCATGCCAATACTCACAGAAACTCAGTTGGCTAAGGGATGAAGATTGCAATTTCAACGTCAACATCAGGAATTAAAATTGAGCATAGGCAACTTGGGAAGACTTTTCTCAAAATTTTAAACCTTGATCTTGGCATGCAGCTCAGATTTAACATGCCCATGTGACAAATCCCCAGTACCATAGAAAAAGTCAAAAGCAAAGGCTTTTATTGTTGTTGTTATTTATGAGTATTTCACATGATAGAAATTGGAGACAAATCACTTGACCTCTGCAAAAATATGTGCTTGTACTTCTTTTGTCTCCAAGGCCAGACACATTGTCACATGTATTTGTGTTGAGAAGTCTCCTAGTGGAATTTATGTCAGAAGGTTCTCCTTACCCTCTCTGGTATTTTCCTGGTACTGTGTTTCAGAACTGTCTGATATGAGGATCTCACAGCTGACACACCTAAAGTCTCTTGAGAGTCTAGTGAATATCAATACTTGGATATTATCTTGTAAGAGAGCAGACTAAATTTAGGGGCTCTAGTTTTTCAGGGAAGTAGTTGAGTGCCCTAAAATCTGGGAGAAATCTCCTGGTTTGGCCTTCATCAAAGGTTACTTTAGTTGTTCCCTAACTTTGGCTACTGTAAATACTGCTACAATGAAGAAAATAATGCAACCAATTATTTAAAATACTGATTTTAAATATTTTGGGAATACACCCAGAATTGTAATTATTGTGTTAATTTTTAGAGAGCATTCAACTTTCAAGGCTTTTTAAAAATTGGCTTTACTAAAATTATATTCTCGCACAGTTTCAAGTGTTTATTTTATCCATATCCACATAATTGGAGTACTAGTGAAGCTAGAATTGGGGACAGGCAGTTAGTGTAGAGATAGGGAATCGGGTCAGATCGAGAAAATGGAGGCCATAAAACCATCCGCCTCTGGAAGTTGGAGACTGCTGTGGGAGAATGGAATATCAAGGACCTACAGAACCCATTGATAACCAAATTTACCTGCGCTTGTCAAAGACTGCAGGCAGGAAGATGCTGATTAATGCCCCCTGGGCCCTTACCTGCCTGAATCACTTTGGCCCTCCCCTTGCCCCATCCACTTCTCACTTTTTCACATCTCACCTGCAAAACCAGGCCTAATCCCGTAAAAGGACAGAATTTGCTCATCCCATGGATTCCGCCTTTGGGTCCCCTTCTTCCACCCGGGAGAAGTTTGCTTTTACTTTTCTTTAATAAAGCTGCATTTTCCACTCTACATTTGCCTCGGCGTGCTTCTCCGGCGTTATACTTCAACACCTGAGGAAGCAGGACTCGTCACCGGTAAAGAGCGGTATCACTAGCTATTGTTCCATTTTTTGATAGTAGCTGCACTCAGGCTGCAGAATTTCTCATAGTTGAGTGATGCACTAAATTCATGCTAAAAGTTAGAATTCAGGCTGCCTTTTACTCATTGAAAGAAGGCGATGTGAACCTATTTTAGAAATAAGCTGGAGTCTGCACTTTTTCCCCTTTTTCTTCACTCCTGGTGGAGATTGCAGCCCATGAAAATTCTTGCATACCAAAATGGAGCCACATTTGTGATATAGAGAAATATGCAACTATATATTTGTCATTTCTCCCAATTTCTGGGAGATTAGAATGTAGTATATTGAATGGAAAAAGTTGAATTTTGGACAAATTCCTTACAGAAAGAATTGGTTATCCCTGGAGTAATTAGTGAGGTGTGCTGAGGAAGAGGGCTCATGATGTACTTCACTACCAATTTGGCTGCCAGTTATAGACTGCATTTCCCTTGTTCACTCTTTGATGCTGGATAGGTGGAAACTCAAATATTAGCAACATCATTTCACAGATTATGCTGGCAAATGTCTTTTAGGGAAAAGTGGAACCTTTGAGATTTAACTCCTCTTCTTTCCTGGCCCCATGAAATAAAGTCCATGGATCTTGCATTTTCATAGAAAAACACTCTTTTTCTCTGATCTTGATACTTATGTATGTCTAGTCTCTTTCTCTGTGTGTACCAGTTATATTAAAATTCAAACTACAAATGATTTAGAGTTAAATGTGCTATATTTATGACCCAATGCGTCTTCCTCTACTCTGGGTGACAGTGGATTTAAGCATCCTGTCCCAGTTATAAGGATCATTAAGAAATGCTAATGTCATAGTATAACCCAACTTTTCCAACTTATCTGATGGTAGTTTTTTTATATGTTTTAATTAATTTATAAATTTAAGAGGGATTCACAACAGAAGTAGATATTTATTTGGTGTATTCATGAGTGAATTGAGTCAGGAAATTTATATTCTGCTATATTTTTATAATCATCCCTCTTAATATCTGCTTTCTGTTGAGCAGTGATGAGGTATAATTCCAGTGTTACACACATTCTGCATATAATCCCAACCAGTGTTCTCAGCTGCTAGTTCTAATATCTACTGTTAGGCTATATTATATTATTTATTTACATTAAATAATTTTCTTAATATAATTGATTTTAAATAGATAAATTAAATTATAGATTTTATTGCACTTAACAATAAAAACAATGTTTACATACATATGGATTTCCCTATGTAATTTTCTCTATTGTGAATTCTTGATCTATAGATTATCACAATACTATAATTTTATAACATATACTAGTGTCAGGTAATGATAGCTGGTAATTTTGCTTTTACATTTCATAGAGTTCCTGGCTAATTATATACATATGTATAACCTTCCAGGAGAATTTTAGATCTTTTACTTTGTTCCCTTCTTAAATTTTGCTGGGATATTATTATAGATTGGCTTGGGGAAAATAGTTAACATTTTAATGATAGTTTTACCATCTATACATAGAATGTGCAATTGGATCTTTGATGTAGTTATGTGTATTTGTATTTTCTCAAATTCTGCATGTTTTCAAATATGTTTTCATATGAAACACAACATTCATGTGACATATTTATAAATTATTCTTGGTGTTTTTAGTATTTGTAAAACTGGATATAACAGAAGCTGTTTCTGGTTCCTGGAAGCATTATTTTCCACAGTTTAGTAATTCTCTTTCTAAATGTACATCCTCTTTAATAATGACCCTGGATTTTAACTCTGGAGGAACATTATTATGTTCTCATATATCTAAGAGTGTAATTTCACTCTCTTTGATTGGTGGTGGGTTGTGCACATGTTTGTTTTAAAAAGTACAGTTTCTGAACATGGAGAATAACAGCTTAAACTATATTTTCTCTTTATGAGAATGCCTTTATTGCACATGATTATCAATATTACTTAATTTTCTGTACATAATGTGGTTTTGTTTTGCATTACCTAAGTTCTAAAAATGTTTAGTTTTGCATGATTATGGAAAACATAATGTTCAACTGTTCAACTCATTAAATTTGTCTAAAAGAAGTTACCCAGAGTTTACCAATCATCAGTGGAGAGCTGAACCAGGAGTCATGTTGAGAGTACACTACAGCTGTGCCAATGGGTAGTGGAAATCCAGATCAGGGAGATTATGACTAGACCTGCATAAACCTATCTAAACCTAGCAAAGACTTAACTGAGCTTAATAAACATAGGGAAAATAAGAAAATGAGAGCATTTTTGCACTGCTATACTCCAGATTGAAGGTTACAGAGAAGCCAACTCTCTCCAATTCTGAGCCCTGTGGCTCAAAGGAACTCATGAGGCCAGCTACATTGGATCAAAATGATGATATGAGGATCCAAGATGGTGACTAGAGGGTGGCTGCATCTCCAGTCGCTCCAGAACCCAGAATTCAAGAAGGGGAGGCATTGAGAGACTCGGACTAAAATAAAGCCTCGGGGTGAGGCTCCCCCACCCGGTGAAGCAGTGAAGCGCTGCCCGGGTGGCAGGCCCAGATTTGGGTGGCTTATAAGAGTAAGGCAGAGCAGCTAGAGTCCTCCCCAGGCGGCCCTGCACACTCCAGCAGTGGGCTCCTCCAACAGGGCCAAATTCTCCAGCATCTCGTAGCAGGCCCCCCAGTGAGAGCCTTTCTGCACAGAACCAATCTTCAGTTCCCTGAACCAGGGTGGCGAGTTCCTGCCCACAGGTTGCTTCAGGGACCAGGACAGGGCAGCCAGGGATTTCCCCAAGCAGCCGCAGCCCAGCCCACTCTGGCGGGAAGTGCCTATTCAGGCTAGCTTCTTGGAGCAGACCACCCAGTGAGAGCCTTTCCACACAGAGCCAGCCACAAGTCCTCAGGCCCGCGATGACCTCTGGCCCGCAAGCAGCCTCTGGGACCAGGGCAAAGCAGCCAGAGACCTCTCCAGGTGGACCTGCCCCCCAGGCCCCCCGGCCACAGGATTTTCCACAGGGTGATCCAAGATGGTGGACTAGAGGGTGACTGCATCTTCAGTCGCTCCAGAACCCAGGATTCAAGAAGGAGAGGCATTGAGAGACTCGGACTAAAGTAGAGAGTCGGGGTGAGTCTCCCCCACCCGGTGAAGCAGTGAAGCACTGCCAGGGTGGCAGGCCCAGATTCGGGTGGCTTATTAGAGTAAGGCAGAGCAGCAAGAGTCCTCCCCAGGTGGCCCTGCCCACTCTGACGGAGGGCTCCTCCCACAGGGCCAAATTCTCCAGCATCTCAGAGAAGCCCCCCCAGTGAGAGCCTTTCTGCACAGAACAAAGCTTCAGTTCCCTGAACCAGGGCGGCGAGTTCCTGCCCACAGGTTGCTTCAGGGACCAGGACAGGGCAGCCAGGGGCTTCCGCAAGCAGCCCACAGCCCGGCCCCCTCCAGCAGGAAATGACTTTCCAGGCTGTCTTCTCGGAGCAGACCCCCCAGTGAGAGGTTTCCACACAGAGCCAGCTCCAAGTCCTGGAACCAGTAGAGGACTAGGGGAAGCTTTCCTTGGAAGCACTCATTATCAACTTATTCCAAGATTTCACGCTACTGAAGGCAGGAAGTTCATACACTGGAAATCTACAGGGACAATATAAGTCAATAGAAGAATTCTGAAATATCACAAAGTCCCACTGACATCTGACCAATATGAGAAAACAAGGAAAGAAAATGTCCCAAACAAACCTAGATACTATATCAATAAAACCCAATGACAGCACAGCAGAAGAAATGTCAGAAATGGAGTTCAGAATGTACATAATTAAAAGAATCAGGGAAGCAAACGAGGAGATGAAAGAGCAAATGCAGGCATTAAATGATCACACCAATCAAGAGTTAAAGGAGCAAATACGGGAAGCAAGAGATCATTTCAATAAAGAGTTAGAGAAATTGAAAAAAAAAAACAAAAACAAACAGAAATCCTTGAAATGAAGGAAACAATAAACCAAGTTAAAAACTCCATAGAAAGCATAACCAATAGTATAGAACACCTGGAAGACAGAACCTCAGATAATGAAGACAAAATATTTAATCTTGAAAGCAAAGTTGACCAAACAGAAAAGATGGTAAGAAATCATGAACAGAATCTACAAGAATTATGGGATTTCATGAAAAGGCCAAATTTAAGAATTATTGGGAATGAGGAAGGTTTAGAGGAACAAACCAAAGGAATGAACAATCTATTCAATGAAATAATATCAGAAAATTTCCCCAAACTGAAGAATGAAATGGAAAACCAAGTACAAGAGGCTTATAGGACTCCAAATATACAAAATTACAACAGACCCGCAACAAGGCACATTATAATGAAAATACCTAACATACAAAATGAAGACAGAATTTTAAAGGCCACGAGAGAAAAGAATCAAAATATATTCATGGGGAAACCAATAAGAATATCAGCAGATTTTTTAGTCCAGACCCTAAAAGGTAGAAGGGCCTGGAAAAAGATTTACCAAGCCCTGAAAGAAAATGGATGCCAACCAAGAATCTTATACCCAGGAAAACTTACTTTCAGATTTGACAATGAATTAAGATACTTCCATGATAAACAAAAGCTAAAGGAATTTACAAAAAGAAAGCCAGCACTGCAGAACATTCTCAGCAAAATATTCCATGAGGAAGAGATGAAAAAAATGATGCAAATCAGCAACCGGAGTAACTAGCCTAAAGGAATAGCCAAATAAAGTGGAAACCAAATCATGTCAAAAAACAAAAATGAGTCAAATGACTGGGAATACAAATCATATCACAATAATAACCATGAATGTTAATGGCCTGAACCCATCAATCAAAAGACATAGACTGGCAGAATGGATTAAAAAGAAATATCCAACAATTTGCTGCCTGCAAGGGACTCATCTCATAGAAAGAGATACCCATAGACTAAAGGTGAAAGGATGGGAAAAAACATACCATGCACACAGACACAGCAAAAAAGCTGGAGTATCCATCCTCATTTCAGATAATGTGGACTTCAAGGCAAAACTAGCCAAAAGGGGTAAAGAGGGACATTACATACTACTTAAAGGAAGCATAAATCAGCAAGACATAACAATAATAAACATCTATGCCCCAAACATTGGCTCATCCATGTACATCAAACAAATCCTTCTCAATTCCAGAAATCAAATAGACCACAACACAATAATACTAGGCGATTTTAACACACCTCTCTCACTGCTGGATAGATCATCCAAAAAAAATTGAATAAAGAAACCATAGAACTCAATAACACAATCAACAATTTAGTCTTAACCGACTTTTATAGAATATACCATCCAACAAAGAATGAATACACCTTCTTCTCAGCAACACATGGGTCCTTCTCTAAAATAGTCCATGTCTTATGACACAAAGCGACTGTTAGCAAATACAAGAAGATAGAGATACTACCTTGTACTCTATCAGATCATAATGGATTGAAATTAGAAATAAATGAGAGAATAAAAACCAGAAACTTCTCCAATACCTGGAGATTAAATAATACACTATTATATGATGAATGGATAACAGAAGACATCAGGAGGGAAATAAAAACATTCTTAGAAGGAAATGAGAACAAAGACACATCATATCAAAATCTCTGGGACACTATGAAAGCAGTACTTAGAGGAAGGTTTATTTCATGGGGCGCATTCAACAAAAGAAGTAGAAATCAACATATAAACGACCTAACACTACAGCTCAAAGCCCTAGCAAAAGAAGTGCAGACCAACACCAAAAGTAGTAGAAGACAGGAAATAGTTAAAATCAGAGCCTAAATCAATGAAATTGAAAAAAAAGAAACAATCGGAAAAATTAACAAAATAAATAGTTGGTTCATTGAAAAAATAAACAAAATTGATATACCCTTAGCCACACTAACAAAGAGAAAGAGGGAGAAAACACAAATTAATAAAATTCGAAATGAACAAGGAAATATCACAACAGACACGAGTGAAATTAAAAGCATAATTAGAAGCTATTTTGAAAATCTATACTCCAACAAAACAGAAAACCTCGAAGACATCAACAAGTTTCTAGAGACATATGAATTTCCTAAACTGAACGAGGAGGACATAAGCAACTTAAATAAATCAATTTCAAGCAATGAAATAGAAGAGGCCATCAAAAGCCTACCAACAAATAAAAGTCTGGGAACAGATGGGTTCTAAGCCAAATTCTACAAAACCTTTACAGAAGAGCTCATTCAAATACTTCTCAAAGTATTCCATGAAATAGAAGAGGAGGGAACCCTCCCAAACTCATCCTATGAAGCCAATATCACCCTGATACCTAAACCAGACAGAGACACATCAAGGAAAGAAAATTTCAGACCAATATCCTTAATGAACATCGATACAAAAATTCTCAACAAAATTTTAGCAAATCGCATACAAAAATATATTAAAAACATAGTGCACCAGGATCAAGTGGGTTTTATCCCAGGGATGCAAGGTTGGTTCAACATCTGGAAATCAATAAATGTCATTCACCATATCAACAGACTAAAAGTTAAGGATCACATGATTATTTCAATAGATGCAGAAAAAGCATTTGATAACATACAGCATCCCTTCATGCTCAAAACACTAGAGAAAATTGGGGTACTGGGAATATTCCTTAACATTTTAAAGGCCATCTCCGCTAAGCCCATGGCCAATATCATTCTAAATGGCGAAAAACTGAAAGCATTCCCCCTATAAACTGGAACAAGACAGGGATGCCCTCCTTCCCCACTTCTATTCAATATCATTCTTGAGACTCTAGCCAGAGCAATTAGACAAACCAAAGAAATTAAAGGGATACGAATTGGAAAAGAGGAACTCAAACTATCCCTGTTCACTGATGGCATGATTACATATATAGAGGAACCTGGAAATTACACCGGAAAACTCTTAGAACTCATAAGTGAATTCAGTAATGTAGCAGGTTACAAGATCAATGCTCATAAATCCAATGCATTTTTATACATAAGTGATAAATCTTCAGAAAGAGAAATTAGGAAAACTACCCCATTCACAATAGCATCAAAAATGTAAAATACTTGGGAATCAATCTTGCAAAAGAGGTGAACGACCTCTACAATGAGATCTACAGAACACTAAAGAAAGAAATTAAAGAGAACCTTAGAAGATGGAAAGATCTCCCATGTTCTTGGATAGGCAGAATTATTATTGTCAAAATGGCCATATACAAAAGTGCTATACAAATTCAATGCAATTCCAATTACAATCCCAATGGTGTGCCTTACAGAAATAGAGCAAGCAATTATGAAATTCATCTGGAAGAATAAGAAACCCAGAATAGCTAAAAAATCCTCAGTTTAAAGAGTGATGCCGGGGGTATCGCAATATCAGATCTTCAAGTCTATTACAAAGCAATATTAACAAAAACGGCATGGTATTGGTACCAAAATAGATAGGTAGATCAATGTTACAGAATAGAGGACATGGACACATACCCAAATAAATATAATTTTCTCATACTAGACAAAGGTTCCAAAAATATGCAATAGAGAAAAGATAGCCTCTTCAACAAATGGTGCTGGGAAAACTGGAAATCCATATGCAACAGAATGAAACTAAATCCCTATATCTCACCCTGCACAAACTCAACTCCAAATGGATCAAGGACCTCGGAATCAGAACAGAGACCCTGCATCTTACAGAATAAAAAGTAGGTCCCAACCTTCAACTTGTTGGCTTAGCATCAGACTTCCATAACAGGACACCCATAGCACAAAAAATAAAAGCTAGAATCAACCACTGGGATAGATTCAAACTAAAAAGCTTTTTCTCAGCAAAGGAAACTATCAGTAATGTGAAGAGAGAGCCTACAGATTGGGAGAATATCTTTGCCACTCATACTTCAGGTAGAGTGCTAATTTCCAGAATCTATGAAGAACTCAAAAAACTCTACACCAAGAATACAAATAATCCAATCAACAAATGGGCTAAGGAAATGAACAGACACTTCACAGAAGAAGATGTACAAGCAGTCAACAGATATATGAAAAAATGTTCAACATCTGTAGTAATAAGAGAAATGCAAATCAAAACTACTCTAAGATTTCATCTCACCCCAATTAGAATGGCGATTATCAAGAACACAAGCAACAATAGGTGTTGGCGAGGACATGTGGAAAAGGGTACACTCATACATTGCTGGTGGGGCTGCAAATTAGTGAAGTCACTCTGGAAAGCAGTATGGAGATTCCTCAGAAAGCTTGGAATGGAACCACCATTTGACCCAGCTATCCCACACCTTGGCCTATACCCAAACAACTTAAAATCAGCATACTACAGAGATACTGTGACATCAATGTTCATAGCTGCTGAATTCACTATAGCCAGATTGTGGAACCAACCTAGATGCCCTTCAGTTGATGAATGTATAAAGAAACTGTGGCATATATATGTACAATGGAATATTACTCTGCCATGAAGAATGATAAAATTATGGCATTTGCAGGGAAATGGATGAACTTGGAGGATATCATACTAAATTAGATAAGCCAATCTCAAAAAACTAAAGGACAAATGATCTCGCTGATAAGCAGATGAGGACATATAAAGGGGTGTAGGAGGGGTTAGTGTTAGGGTTAGGGTTAGGTTTAGGGTTAGGGATAAGGAGTGTGGTAAGAATGGAGGAAGGAAGGACTGTATACAGGGAAGAGTGGCGGGAGGGTGGGTGGGAAGGGGAAAATATAACAGAATGAATCAAAAAACATTGCCCTGTGTAAATTTATGATTTTTAATTAAAATTTTTAAAAAATGATGGTATGATTGGTGTCAGGAAACTTGACCCTCTGCCTGCCTGACTATTCCTTGGCACTTTGAAGACCACAGCACCCACTTTTCCCTTTCACCCACCTAGTTTGGCACCTGCTGCGTCACTGACATCAACACACTGCAGTGTCCCTCCTGTTCCTGGCACTGTCAATTGTCTGACATACAAGTGGTTCTGGCCTGCCTTACCTAACTGGTTCCTGTGATCACAATGTTTCTGGGTCCCTAGAAACCAGGGACCTTGTCTGCCAAGCCCTTCAGAATCACACCCTGCCTTCCACTTGACCTACTAAATGTGCAGCTTCACTGTCTTGTCCTTAGTCCAGCTTGCCAGATGGCAACATCCCTGCCAGGCCAACCTACAACTACATTGCTATCTGGCCCACAGCCTGTCCCAACCAGACCACTATTTTACCACCTGACCTTTCCAGTCTATCACAGATTGACATTTACCAACTTTTAGATGAATATTGTCTCAACAATGCAAGCAACTCACCACAAATTAAAGCAACAAGAACCTCACTAATACTAAGTCCTTGCAACCAGGAATTCTACATATGGAAACTGCTCTCAAAGGGGAGAACACACTGGTAGTTGATGGACAGCTCTTACCATTCCACCCCTTACCAATCTCAAAAGAAGGGAAGTTTAGAAATCTTAGAACCCCACTGGAAACTTGGTGAACAAAATGCTAAACAGGAAGAACTCAACAGGTTATGCCCATACACCCACATTCAGTTCACACCTCAGGAAGAAACAAAATTAGTTGGGAACAGACAGCAAACACATATGCTCACTCTTTATCAAACATAGTCACAATGACTCCATAATTTCTTAACTTTTCATTCAGATTGTACATTTTTTTTCTTGTTTATGATTTGTGTTGTTTTGGGTGTTTTGTTTTACTTCAATTTGTACTAATTTGTTCAAGAACACCTATACATATAAAGATTTGCTTTTCTTTCCTAATTTCTAGCCTTTTTGTTGAAGGTGATTATTTTTCATGATCAGTTTTTTGAATGTCAAGGTTTGGATTAGCATATCTTCATTTTGTTCTGTATTCTTTTTTCCAGCACTGTATTCTATATTTCCCTTTTCTCCCCTTCACTATTCTATTGTGAACAACCAAATTCTATCCTCATTCTGCTGTATATTCTTTCTTCTATTTTTCTCCTTCTTCCTCCTTAACACATCCTATGTTACCACTGCATCTGCCCTATTTACCCTTTATAATTGCCAACATTTTCTACCTTTCTATCCCTGCTCTCCTCATACTGAATTCTATCCTTAACATCACTTAATTTTACTTGATGTATGTAATGTCCTCCCCTACCACCAATTACATAGCATTAGTTAATATGGCAGAAATCATAAACAACACCTATTGTTTGACTTTGTGCCAGGCATAATTTATGATTCCTGAAGGAAATTGCTGATACTTCTATATCTGCATATTATGCCAAGTAACACTCTATATGTCAAAATAGAAATGAAGTACCTAATGTACTGCTATATATTGTTGGCATAGGTTTTTGCTATAATTTACCTTTGTCCCCATATTTTAAGGTGCTTATAACATAGAGGGACACTATAAACTCATAAGATAGAAAATCTACTGCTGTATCTCCATCCAGATAGTTGGGTGAATACTCAAACAATATGAGAAATGAATGGAACAAACTATACCAAACAGCATAGAATACCTCAACAACAGATTCCATTGACACAACAATGGAGGAAATGTCAGAGGTGATATATAGAAAGTGTACTGTATAACTGATCTATGAGGTAAAAGATGACAAAATAAATCAAAGCAGAGAGAAAATACAAGGTGAAAGGTAAAGTCAATAAGGAAATATACATCTTTTGGACGAATTAATTGAAAATTCTCAACATGAAAGTATTCATCAATCAAATTAAAAATCCAATGGAAAGCATCACCAACAGATGAGACCACAAGAAGATAGATTTTTGAGGACTTGAAGACAAACTATATAATCTTAAAGAAAAAAAAAGACTAGAGATAAATAATTTTAAGGGACTATGAACAGAAATTTCAAGATGAAGGTTCTGAAATATAAACAAAATGATCCACAATATTAGCAATAAAATAACATCAGGAAATTTCCCAAGTCTTAAAATCAAAATGGAAAATCATATAGATAAAATATGCAGGACTCCAGATATACAATATTGCAAGAAACTCATTTGAAGGCACATCATTTTGAAAGTGTCCAATATACAGGTAAAAAAAAATCTTAAAGCAGTAAGATTAAAAGACTGGTCTCTTTTTAAGAAAAACCAATGCAAATCTCAGCTAATATTTTAACTCAGACCCTAAAAGGAGGAGGTTTTAGAATAACATATACCAAACACTGAAGAAAATACATGCCAAACAATAATACTATGTAATGCAAAATTAAGACTTTGACTTGAAGAAGAAATAAAAAAAAATTCATGAAAATCAAAGGTTAAAATAATTTATAACTTAAATTTGACACTATGAAAGATATGCAATAAAATATTTCAAGAATATATGGAGAAAAAACAAAAACTAGCAAAGCAGAAACAACACTAGAAGAATACTCAAAGGAGAACCAAGGTAAAAACTCAAAGGAGAATCAAGTTAAAAACTGGAAATAACCCAAAATGTCAGGATATTAGAAAACATATTTCAATAAAAAAACTCTGTACATAATATTGTCTCAGTTCATCTAAAAATGACATAGGCTTGCAGGTTGAATTGGAAAACAAGACCCAAATATATGTTGTATCCAATAGACTTAAACATAAAGAAAGTCAAACACAGAATGAAGGAAAAAGTTTGGGGAAAATATATTATTCATGTTGTCTTCAAATACAAGGGGCAGTATCTATTCTCATATCAGATAAATTGGTCTTCAAAGCAGAGTTAATCAGAAGATACAAATAAGGTCCTTTTATTCTCCTTAAGAGAATTATGCATAAAGTAATAGCAGTCATTGATATTTATGCTCTACTAAGAGCAGCTGCATATATCAAACAAACTCTCCTCAACATCAAGAGTCAAATAGGCCAAAACACAATACTACTAGATAACCTTATCATACACCCCTCTCAAAATTAGTTAATCTAAATAAAAACTAAACATGGTACAGAATGAAAAAAATACACTTAAGAGACATATATAGAATATTTCATCCATTAATGACTGAATACACCTTCCTCAACAGCACTTGGAATATTTTGCAAATATACCCTATTCTAGGCCAAAAAGTATCTCATTGCAAATAAAAAAAAATAAAAATGAAGGTAATTCTCTGCATACTATTTCATCATAATGGAATTAAACTAGACATCAATGAGAAAATACAAGTAGAAAACACAAAAACACTTGGAGACAAATCATATTAAATAATTTTATAGAATGATGAATGGATACCAGTGTGAATCAGAGATGAAATAAAAAATACTTAGCAGTAAATGAAAATAGTGACACAACATATCAAAACTTTTGGGCAACTATGAAGGAGACTGTAAGAAGAAAGTTCATATTATTGAGCCCATTCATTAAATAACAGGAAGACACCAAATAAATGAACTATCATTACATCTCAAGGCCTTAAACAAAGAAGAACAAATCAGTAACAATATCAATAGATCACAGGAAATTAAATCAGACTCCAACTTAATGAATTTGACATTATAAAACAATTCAAAAATTAAAGAAAGAATTTGGTTCTTTGAAACATTAAATAAACTTGATAAAGTTTTAACCCAGCTGAGTATAGGAAAGAGAGGAAAATGAAAATTTTAAAAATCCATGATGAAAATAACATCACAAGTCCTACTGGAATACAGAGGAGAATCAGAAATTACTTTATGTTTTTGTACTCCAATATATTTGAATATTCCTAGATACATATGACCTAACAAAACTGGATCAGAAGGATATAGAAAATTTGAAGAGATCAAATTCTACTAAGGAAATTGAGAAAGCCATGAAAAACATACCAAAATGAAAAGCCTAGGACTGGATGGATTCTCATCCAAGATCTACCAAGATTTTAAAGAAGAACTAACATCAAAAGTCCTCAAATTTTTGCACAAAATAGAAAACTCTCATGCTTTCAAACTAATTCTATGAAACCTGTAGCTTGGTACCAAAATAAGACAAAGTCACATCAAAGAATGAAAACTTCACATTGATTTCCTAGTTGAATATAGATGCAAAAAATTCTTAATAAAATACTGGCAAATTGAAAAGAAAAACATATTAAAATGACAGTTTACCAGGGTCAGCTCAGGGATGTAAGTTGGATCAACAAATGGAAATCATCAAATCTAACCCATAATATTAATAGACATAAAGACAAGAAGTACATGATCATCTCAGTAGATGCAGTAAAAGCATTTGACAAAATACAGAATCCACTCATCCTTAGAACTTTGGAAAAACTAGGGATAGATGGAATTTCTCTCAAGAGTTTGAAAGCTGTATATGACAAAACCAAGGCTGACATTATTCTAAATAGAGAATCTTAAATCATTCCCACTAAAAGCAGGAAGAAGACAAGGATGTCCTTATTTACTAATTTTACTTAGCAAACTCCTTGAAACTCTGGCTAAAACAATTAAGCAAAAGGTAGAATTTAAAGTGATATGAATAGAAAAAAAGATTTCAAATAATTTATTTTGCAGACCTCATGATTCTATATGTAGATATCCCCAAAACTCAACTGATAACAACCTAGAACTCATGAAGATATTCAGCAAAGTAGTGAGATACAAAATTAATATCCATAACTCAATTGAAATTCTGTACATCAATAAATCAGCTAAAATAGAAATAGGAAAATCTATCCCATTCACATTAGCCTAAAAAAAAAAAAAAAAAAACTACTTCAGAATCAAACTAATTAAAGAGGTGAAGTATCTCTACAATGAAAACCAGCAAAGACAACTGGTTATTAAATAAAAAATATATTTTTTATTTAAATACACATACATATATATAACACAATAGACACAAAAGCAAATGGAACAGAATCAAAGACACAGTAATAAACTTCACATCAATATACTAAACTCATATTAGACAAAGTTGTTAAAAGTAAGCAATGGAGAAAAGATAGCATTTGCAAAAAACAGTGCTGGGAAAACTGGAAACCCATATGTAATAGAATGAAAAGTAATTCTTATTTTTAACCCTCCACAAAAGTCAACACTAAATAGATCAAAGACCTAGAAATCTTACCAGAAATGCAGCACCTTCAAGAAAGGCAGATAGACCCAGAATTCCAACACATTTGTACAGGAAATAATTTCATGAACAAGACCATGAAATTAAAAGAAAATAATAATAATATTAAATTGGATGGGATCAAACTCAATACTTTCACAGCAAAAGAAAAATAAAGACAGAACCTACAGAATGGGAGAAGAACTTTCCTACATGCATATGTTGTCAATTTCTAGGATTCAAATAGCTTAACACACATATGCAAGAAAAAAAAAGAAAGAAAAAACATCAAAAAAGGGGCAAAGGAATTTAACAGACCATTCTAAAAGAGTAAATAGAAATGATCAACAAATATTTGAACACAAGTTCAACATCTCTAAATATTACAGAAATACAATTTAAAACTGCTCTGAGATTCCATCTCAGTCCAGTCAGTATGGCATGTATCTACAATAAAATTAATGCATGTTCCTGAGGATGTGGGGAAAACAGAATTCTTACACATTGTTGGTGGGACTGCACATTGTTACTACCCCTCTGGAAAGCTATATGAATATTCTTCAAGGAATGAATCCACCATTTAACCCAGTGAAATCACTCTTCAATATTTACCCAAAAGACATTAAAATCAGCATACTGGAGTGACAGTGCTGAATTAGTATTTATAGCATAACAATTTAGAATATCTAGGTTATGAAACCAACCTAAGTGCTCTTCAACAAATGAATAGATAAGGAAATTGGGGCATATATACACAATGCATTTTTATTTAACCATAAAAAAAGAATGACTCCATGCATAAGATTAAACAATGGTGAAAAAAAAAAAAAAAGAAGGGGAATGACAATGTTTAAAGAGCTAGATGTTTATTCTGTTATAAAAACAATACAATGTAAACATGTATCAAAGCTTTATTGCATAAATATATATAATTTTTATTTTGTATATTAAAATAACTTTAAATTTGAAAAAAAGCATAAAATATCCAAATGGGATTGTTTTTGCTATTTGATATTTTATTAACGTATATAAATACCATAAAATATTTGAACTCCAATTCACTAGTAAATGTTGTCTTTATTGTCAACCTCATTGCCTTTTAAAATTTCTCTGATTATACTGGTTCTGAATAACTAGAGAAGTTGCTATATTTTCAGAAAACTGCTCCATCACAGAACTGTTGAATCAGATTTTTCATTTCTGTAAATCTCTGGTTCATGGTTGTGCAATTATATCTGAGGATTCCCTTTATTAATTACCATGACTCTCTCATCTGAGTGATATGTACAATTTAGTTCATGATATATAAAATTACTAAATCTATATTCTTGTGTTGATGCCTGAGCTTTATATTTTATTCCATAAACGTGAAATTATCATACTCCTTTTGGACTTATGTTTGTTTTTCTTCAGAGGTATATGAGTATCACTGTATAAAAGTGTATTAATAAATAATTAAATCCATTACCTCCATAGGAGTTGACTCTCATTGCAACTTCTTTTAGATTAAATTAATTAAAATTAATTAATTGTTTAATTATTTAAATTTTAAAAAATTAATTAATTAATTAAAATTAATTAAAACTCTGTGAATGATCAAGTATTCAGTGTACTATTTATTTACCTATTATTTCAGGATCTGTTGACATTCAGAGATGTGGCCATTGATTTCACTGAAGAGGAGTGGGAAAGCCTTCAGCCAGCTCAACAAAAGTTATATACAGATGTGATGTTCGAGAATTACAAAAACTTGATCTTCCTGAGTAAGCATAACTTCCCTTCATAATTTTTAATTAATTATAATTATTTAATTTTCTTCCCTTGCAGAATAGCTTCTGGGAATATCTCTATAAAAATGTGCTTCATATTTGTGGTTTCAAGAAATAAAAGAACATTTTTGGTACAGATAAAATGTTAAAGAAATTTCTTTTCATCTTTAATCTCACCTTTTCTTGGGAGGTTATATATCTTTCACTTTAGAAAAGTGCTGAGAGTATTTCAGTAATATAAAATATTGTGGCCTGACATAGCAGAAGACATGGTTGAGAAGCCTAAAGATCAAAGTGGATTTCAAACTTCAAAATGTTGATGGAACAACAGAGAAGATTTTTCAGAAGCTTAGCTTGATTTCTCTTGTTGTCATTGAACATGTACTGCCCTACGTTTACCAAGTTTTCAAATTTTTAAAAATGTTCTGTTTGTCTTCAGCGATGTCCCAGTTCATTTAAATTAATCAACCAAACTCCCATTTGCCAGTGAGGGACAGCATGATCTAAAAGATCTTCACTTATTTGTGGGTCTCCACGTGGTATGTGCACATTGTTGGAGAATATCCTAAATCTGTTTAACATTATTCATATATTTATTCATTAAAATTACCTTATACATGCTCTTTGTAAATACTTCTTTAAAATGAAAGTCAAGATTCACAATAAATGCTTTTCTTTTTGGTCCATTGTGATAGTTGCAATTTGTGGTTATATGAAACTTTTTGTAAATAATGTATCTATTGTTATATATAAGTTATTGTTTAAATTTTCCCTTTTTCTTTCCTTTCAGAGGGAAAGTTTCATGTTGTAGAATTCGTTTTCTCCCTTCATGTTTCAGTGTTTTATTTTTGGCTATATTTTATGAATATATGGCAATTTTTATTACTTCAGAATTAGTATATTAAAATTAATATATGCATGATTTTTTGTTTCTATTGCCAAAAAATTTTATGTGCTTTACCTTGTTTCTAAAAATAGTACAACTTTTTAAATGAGTTTTATATTTTATTTATATTGCTTTTTATGCCTATGTACATAGTAATTCATATTTTTCATAGTTAATGTAATTGGGATAGAATCCAGGGGTAATCTATTAATGGGCTACATCCCAACTCCTTTCTACCTCATGAAGTTTTTGAGGATGGCCTTGAGATTATAAATTTACTACCTCAGAATTATACTAATAATTCTGGATTATATTCATGACCTTTAAGTATATATTCATGAATTTGTATTTATAGGATAAAGACCATAGCATTTTAAATTTAGCTTTCAAACATTTTACAATTGTTTTTATTTTTATGTTTTTAAAATTTTAATTGTGATCAAAACCACAAAACAGTGCTTGATCTTCCCAACACATCTCATCACATATGCTGTTCAGCAATGTTAATTCAAATTGTGATGTAATATATCTGTAGAAGGTTTACATCTCAAAAGTTAATAAATTGATACCCATGTAAACAAGCACTCATTTCTATCTCTCTCATCAATATTGTCCTTCTCATTTCTGTTTAGGAAGATTTTTTTATTTGTTTTTTTTTTGGTGTATTATATGAGTAGAGTTCTGCTATATTTTTCTTTGTGATAGTGACATATTTCAGTTATCACAATGTACTGAGGATTTATCCTGATTATAGATTTTGCAAAAATGTATTATTTTTACTTGAAAAACATCATGTAGTTTATTCCAAAATCCTCCATTCACTCATTTCAAGGGATATTTGTTATGCTTCCCCATGGTAGCTCTGATGAATAATACCCTAACAAACATTGGTGTTCAAATGTCTCATTTGCTATATATGCACAAACTTATAAGTCAAAATTCACTGTCCTTCTGTCTTAATTTATGTGACTATTGTCAATTGAATATCGTAGTGTTTAATATTTTTAAATCATGCAATAGCTTTCTCCCAATTTTGAATATTTTTCATATATCCATAAAACTTTGAGATTCCATAAAATTTCTAGAATAAGTTATTTTTCTGTCTTTGCAAAAAATAACAAAGATTTAAATGGAATCTCCAGATATTTTGAGGAGTACAAAGGTCTTTTAATTTAATCTTTCCATTCTGGAAAATGATCATATTCAACCCTCTTTAATCAATTGCCACATTTGTGTGGATTTTTTAATATCCTTTCCACTTTTTGATTTTTACCTTATTCTATTATGATCACAAAGTAATTTTAATAGTTACATACCTATTAACCTTTAGTCT
>NW_027632408.1:0-37648 GCF_902686455.1 Sciurus vulgaris
AAAGCTGTATTGCATTTAATCTATCCATCATGAAATTCCTTTATGAAGTGTCCTGTTCCAATTCTAGGGAATTAGCTTATCCATAGTGTGGCGCACCTACATCAACGTATATAATTTTTTTCCCTTCACTATGAAAGAAAACCCTGTACCCATTTGTAGTCATTCCCTTTTTATAACTCTTCTCTATCTCCAGAAATCATAAAATTTTGTTTCAATGATTTGTTCCTTCTCAACATTTAATACAGAAGTAATATATAGTTCATGGTCTTTTGACAACATCCATGACTTTACTCTTCATGAATTTGAATAAATTTTGCATTCTCTGAAAACACTTTAGTCATATCTTGATCTTGTGCAGAAACAAAGAATTGTGGCAGTCATGGAATTTTTGAATAGCATCTTGTGATTAAATTTAAAATAAAAATACTATTTCTGAATTGTTTTTGGAAAATGTCCCTGATTTATCACAATTTTTTATCTTACTATCCTATTTAACCTCTTTAGAAATATATAATAAGTAAATATTGAAAAGAGGCAATGATCAAAATGGTAGCTTAGAATGTGAACTTGAACATCAGACTGCCTGGGTTCAAATCCTAAGACACATCACGCTTTTGGCCTTAGGCACATGACAGCCTCTCACGATAAAATAGTCCATCTCTCTAAGGACCTGAATCATGTTTTCTTCTGGTGTATCCATACTGTATATGCTACCTTTGTGTTATCAGATTGCTTCAATGTCACATTTTGGTGTTCAAATAAGCCTATTTTACTTAATAATGGCCCAAAAGCATATGGATAGTGATAAAAAGGAGGTAACAGGACATAAAACTTGAAGGATGATTTAACTCCAGTACTCTGAGGCTAACTAGGAAAAATCACTGCTGGGGGTTTGGTAGTGTTCATGTTTTCCAATATCCATTGAAGGCTTTGGAATGTATCCACTGGGGACCAGTGGAGGGAATGCTCTATTATTACTTCTTTGAGTGTTTATAATAAAGTTAGGGCCAATGGTGGAAATAATTTCTTGTTAGTTCAAGCAACTCTAAGAAAGCAAAGTTTCATTATGTATATTTGATTACCCTCAGCATCAATAGGTGTAAGAATTATTGCCTTAATCCTTTTATGAACAAGAGTCTATATTCTACATAAGGTTTTGTAGAAATAAATGGATGAAATAAATACTGTGAGATGAGTTGTAACTTATGCAGGTTTTAAAGCTATTTTCTGAGTGAGGCATGGTGGCATATATTAGTAATCCCAGTCTTTCAGGGAACTGAGGCAGAAGGATCACAAATTTATAGAAAATTCCTGGTATGTTTCTCGGTTAGGAACTGGGAGTGAGAAACACTCTTTCTTCTTGTTTTCCTTGTGTGACACATTAACCTTAAAAGTAAAACCTATTTTTGGTGACAACTCTTCTAGATATTGTTTGTCCAAATCAAGACCCTGTTTTAGCAGACAAAGAAAGTACTGCTGATACAGACCATCTTTCTTGTGATCCTCAGATAGGATGTGGTGATGATGACTGCTGAAGGAAGGGCCCCACACTCACAGTATTGGTACACAGTAGCAACAACAAATGTTTTGTTGTCTGTTTCTTTCACGTGTGTCTCATGCTAACATGTTAAAGCTATGTAATCTACCAGCAAGTTATGTGTGACTACATAGATACAAGTGTAAGCATCATTGATTTCACTTCAGATTTCAATAAGAGGTGACATTTTAATTTGATAATTAAATAATTAGATTATGTTGTTCCAATATTTTAAAACTTATTAGAGGGTCAAAAGCCTTTGACCCTTCTCTGAGTCTTGAGTAAAATGATACTGATTTTTACTGTATGATTTGTAAGGAAAATAAAATATCTTACATGAGAGAAATGAATTTCCATGTTTTTGTCTCCAAGTGCAGTAGTTAAGGTGGAGAACATAGCTGAAACTTGTTTCACACATACCTTTCTTCCTTTTAACATTTTGCATTAAAGAAAATTCTAAGAATAGGATTTATGCTTTGGACTTGTCTCCTTGGTCTCATGGACTTTTGCTTTACTTTGAAGCTGTTCTATTAGAAATTTCTGCTGGTATTTAGGTATTCATATACCACCAAAAAGGATATGTGGAAGAAAGAAAGACTGTTTAGACAATACTTCTAGAGGTTGTGCCTGTAAGTATATGGTAACCAGCTCAGTCTATTTTGTCCTAGATTGTCTCAGTTAGCAGTGAATGTTTTCTTGATCCCTGGGCAAACTAAAGGGTTTCATCACCCTGCCTGTTTATAGCTCCTAGGCATTACAAAGCTTGTCCTGTTGTAATTATGTCTTTTCTTTACTTCTGTCAAAGGTTCTGCATCTAAAAGGAAGTATGGGAAGTAAAAAAAAATCTAAAATTAGCTAACTGTCCTAAAAGTGCTAAGGAAGGCTGAAATATTGTGTGAACAGAACACAATTTCTTTTTAAAGCATTTCTCTAAGTAAAGTATCATTGCCACTACTAAAAGAACTTGCTGTTGATTCCATTTATAGAACATTATTGAAATAAGCAAATGACAGGTTATTTGGGATTAGTGAAGTAGGGGAGTGCAAAAGTTGAGTGGAGTATAGAGTGATAGATCAAAGGAAATTCGTGGCCATGAAAATTCTCTGCCTTGACTTTTTCAGAGTAGCCTTCTGGTCCGGTGTCCAGTGATGATTTTACTGACTGATACCACTTCAGGAAATTGTATAAAGGGGACACAGGATCTGTGAAATATTATTACTTAATTGTAAAATGAAGGCATTAATTATAAATTAATTATGAATTAGTCAATTATACATTTAATGGAAAATATCACCCACAGTCTAGGCCATTTAGAAGATAGAACTTCAGACAATGAAGACAAAATATTTAATGTTGAAAATAAAATTGACCACACAGAGAAGATGGTAAAAATCCATGAAAGATCTTCCAAAAATTATGGGATTAACATGGAAAGATCAAATAAATTCTTCCTATCTAGGAGCATGTGAGGCCTTTCGATTTCTAAAATCTTCAGTTTCTTTATTTTTGGTGTTCTGTAGCTTTCATTGTAGAGATTTTTCACCTCTTTTGTCAGATTCCCAAATATTTTACTTTTTGAGACAATTATTAACAGTGTAATGCTATTTCTGTTTCAGTGGATTCATTACTTATGTATTAGAATGCATTTAAATTATGGGCATTCATTTTATAGCCTGCTACTTTGTTGAATTTATTTATTAGTTCCAGAAGACTTTTTGGTTGAAGTATTTGGATCTTCCAAATATAGAACCATACCATTGGCAAATAGTGATAGTTTGAGTTCTTCTTTACCTATTTGTATACATATAATTTCTTTCTTTCATGTTATAGATGCTTCTCAGGTCATAGAGGATACTTGGCTAATACAGGCCAAACAGGTCACTATGGAGACTCCAAAAACCTCCAAATTTATCATTCAAATACTCAACAATGGGTATAGCACTCTGCCTTAACCTAAAATACTGACTCCAACCTGGTGCCAAGGAAAGTGCTTCCAATTATAAACTTTTCTCCACCTTCTGGCAATTTCATGCTCCATTGTTTGAACAGTAATGGTCTCAGGGTACCTACCACAGACATTTTAATTTCGTTAGTCTCCTTTATTATGTGCTGAAACATTGATTTCAGCCTACCTCACTTATCCTTCATTCCTTACATGACATCCCAGCCAGAATCAATCTACCTCTTCCTCAGCCTGACCAAGTAAGAGTAAGCCCCATGTCCTAAAGTTGTACCTGTTGAAAACTAAGTTGATGAATGCTAAGCTACCAGTATTTTGCAAATTTGCATCCTGGTTGTTCCCTAACTCTGTTGGAACCTTTAGCTTCCCTACTACCAGTGTTCCAGGGAAGAAATTCCATTAGTACAGTCATTGGTTCCCCAGGTGGGACAAATTATCCAGTCATTTGTCTAACCTTGGGAACTTGCAGTGCTCTAAATGTGGTAGAGAATAGCCTTCAGAATTGTGGAAACTTGGGACACAGGTCTGGATACTTTACATAATAATTTCTCTCTGGAACAGAATCACATTAATTCCCTAAGAAAAGCAGATCTTCTCCATCAGAATTTTTTTCTCTCCTTCCTGCCTGGAATTACACTTGGCAACTTATGTCTGACAAGTGTAATCCTGGTGATCTTGTACTTCATTAGTGAAAACATTCCTATATTTTCCTAGCTTCTCCTAGTGTTATTACAGGTGAATACCCTTGCTGTGGTTCCTGGTTACCAACATGTGACCAATTCATATCCTTGCAATACTGTCCAGGAAGGGTGATTTCAATACTATAATGTTAGTTGAGAAGATGGATGCATGAAAACCCTGCCTGGGAGAAGTGCATGAGCTTGTTCATTTAATATCCAACTCAGGGCTGGGGAGACAGCTCAGCAGGTAGAGTGCTTGCCTTGCAAGCACAAGGCCCTGAGTTCGATCCCCAGTACCGCAAAAAACAAAAAGAAAAAAAAAATCCAACTCATTTCCTGTGGCCAAGCCATGCACACACCATAGAGATAATGTTCTTTCCTTTCTGAAATTTCATTATGCTGTTCAGTTCATAAAACTCACACAGTTCTTAGGGGCTGTGCAAGTTGTAAAGGTTATGCTGGGCATAGAGGATACTCAGGTTATAGAAACTACATTGGACATAGAGGTTAGTCAGTTAATACAAACTTTCAGGTCATCAAGATATGGAGCACCAGAGGCTTCAGAACACAGAAAATATGCACTTCATACAGGTTACTTCATAGTAGGGGTTACGCAGATCATGGAGGACACCCAGGTCACAATGGTTGTTCTGGTCATAGAGACTACCAAGTCCTTGGGAGCTACTAATTCCATATTTTACATAAGGCATAAGCCTACGGAGGTCATAAAGGTTCTCAGGATTACATAGGTCATAGATGCTTCATGGGTTATAAATGATATAGGGTCATAGAGCTTACCCATACTGTAAAGATTATGCAGGCCATAAAAGTCTTCTCAATGCTGAGGTCCTAGAGTTTACACAATTCACAAGAACTTCTCAACCCATAGAGGTCATTCAGATTATTGATACTGTAAGGCCCCCCAAAAGGAAACCCCAACTCTGTCCCATGGATCGACGGCAACCCCAATCAACAACAAGAGGTGTCACTTGATGCAAACCGCAAGAGGTGTTTATTCCAGCACGCTGGGACCCAACTCGAGGAGTTGAGTCCCTAGCAGAAAATCTTGTAGGTTTATAAAGGCAGAGACCACACATCGGGATGGGTCGCACATGAAAGGGAAAAGGGGAACAAAGCTGCCAGGAAATTTCAAAGGGGGTCTGGGTTTGCTGATAACATACAACATGTTTCATAATGTTTTACAACAGGGCGTAGATTCTGGTCAATAGTTTCTGGTAATCCTACTGTTTCAGCACTATCTGGCTATCTGGCTCAATTTACCCTTTTACTCCCTGTTTGGGGCTGATTCCTAGAACAGCTTTAAGCGCTTTGTTCCCGTCACTGGGAGGGAGATCTTAGGGAGTTGAGATAAAACAGACAGCTTAAAAAAATGTCTATTCTTTCATTTCCCCATTTTCTTTTCTGGCAAGTTCTAATCATGGAACTTCTGTCTCTATATACTCTTCTCCAAAGCTATTTCCTTGGCGAAGGGACTGGTATTGTTACCTGAGCATTAGTACCTGTACAGCTCTTACTCTTTCCCTGATGAAGGTGACTAGGTGATTTCAGGCAGACAAGAGCCCAGGGGGCGGGCCACCAATTAGCAGCCCCTTGTTTGCAGTCCTTGATAAACAGTCCTTGATAAAGGCAGGTAAATTTGGTAATCAATGGCCTCCGGAGATCCTTCACATTCCATTCTTCCAGGGGCAGTCTCCAATTTGCAGAGGCAGATGACCTCATGGCCTCATTTCCTCGATTTGACCCAATCCCCTATTTCTACACTAACTACTTATTCGCAATTCTGGCTTCATTCCCCCCTTTAGCTTTAGGAACCCATAACTGCTTGTTAAGGAAATGAAAAGGGCGTCGGTCGTTCTGGCTGCTTCGAAGCTGAATGGGGGCAGTGAGGGGCAAGCAGTTTGGAGTTACTTCTTTTTAAAAAATCGGGTCAATCGAGGGGTCCCAGGAGGAAGCCTGGTTGGGGAAGAGCAGGTTGGAAAGTCATCTGGGGGTGGGTGCTTCTATGATAGAAGAACAAAAAGACATGAGTACTGAAATGAGATTAGTACAAAGTTAATGTTGCAGCATCTGAAACATGCCACTGAGTATCATGAAAATGACAGAAGTTAATCTCTCACCAGGAGGTGGAAGAACTGAGAAATTGTTCCCATAACTAGGCCTAGCAAAGGCTGGAGAGGACTAGGCCTTTATTTGGGGACTTTAACATTGTCCAGGTTATCAGGAATGTAAACACAACATTTAACTCTTAATGTCATAGATGTCCCCAGAAAATATAGTTAAGCTACTTAATGTCATCTGATTTTGTAAAATATCCCATTATTTGTATAACCTGTGTTTAGTAGAGATCTCTATACTTCTGTTACTTAGCAATAGATAAGCATACTAGCAAACATAGATTAAGTCTACCTCTGTAGCTTAGGAAGGTCTGCAGGCCTTAAACTGACTAAAAACTTCTGACTCTGGCAGTTTCTCTTGATAGTTATCAGGCTACATCTTAAGTTACATTTAACTATTATTTCCTTTAAATGCCCAAGAATGGCTATACTTTGGTTTTAACTGTTTTGCTGGGTGTCTAAGATCAAGCTGGTCAAATTGACCTGGTTCCTGTCTTCTTAAAGAGTCAGCTGAGTTCCCACAGGGGTCACTTGTACAGAACTTAAGAGCAGCTCCTTAGCTCCACTAGTGACTTTGATTAGGCAGGGTCTCCTGATGAGGTGACTTCCTTTAGAAGCATCAAGGGATGTTTCCCTTTTTCCATGACCCTCCTCTGCAGCAGATGCACTGGGTGATTTTTCATCCTTTAGTCTCAACAATCTCCTTGATCAGGAGGTTGTGTGACCCAGAGTTGTAACGCTCCTTAGAGAAGTTCTCTTATTCCCTGGGTTCAGGCTGACGTTGAGGGCAAGACCCAAATATGGAATTTTCTTGACCTCTGTATTTAACTCCAATCTCTAAGTTTGATCTTAATTATCCAGCAAGCCAGTCTCACCAGTCATAAAGTAAGAGTACTGGGCTTTAACTTCATTGTCTATAACTTTACAGTTATTTACCCTTTTTTCTAACTGGAGTCTGTATTAGTACTGGAAGTTACCACTATCTGTTCTATAGGTGATGGCTTATTATCACAAGTTACCTAGGTTGTGTGTTCTTGAAGCATCTACTTCTGCAAAACATTAACAGGTAACAGTTTTACAAAATGAATTTAGCAAGAGTAGAAATATATTCAGCTTGTATAATAGCTATCTTGAATTTTGATTGAGAACTACATTCTATCCCCTATTTGAGATCACAGTACTTTTACAACAAGAACCAATTTTTTGACTATAACTTTAAATAAGCTGAAGTCTGACTTATTTTGTAGTCACTCTAACATGCAGTAAGGTGGGAGGCAGAGCCTTATCTCAGGTAAGGCAAGGCTCTTTACAGATCTTAAGTGTTCTAATTCTGATGTTGATCTTTGCTTCTTCCTTAAATATCATTAAGTAGTTTACATGTACTGTTTTCTGAGTCTATATAAACTTTATAATTAACACAATTTAACATAGTATCTAAAACATGAATCAAAGAAAGGCTGAGAGAGCTTTTAACTTTCCTTTTATGATTAAGTGGCAAAATGTTTTCATGTTCCTTTCATGTTTCACAATATTAACCTTTAAACAAATCAGACTCTAATGTTTAGAAATACATTTACATTTGAAATTCTTTATCCCAGTGTAAAAAGTAACAAATTTTACACATACCCTATTGATAGCAGATCCTATAATAGAACATTAAGTTATAGAAATAAATCCCCAATAAAATTTACTCTTTATAAGTTTAAGATTACCATTACAGACAAGTTTAATCTGGAGAATAGCAGAGCTTAATAAATTCCTTGCTTTAAAAACTTGTGGTCCTGAAAAACATGAATACATTTAATATACAACTAGTGACCATTTCACAATTACCTTGACACTTTTATCTTACCAAATTTAGTTTTTAAAGAAAAATGTAGACTCTGTAACATAGTACAATACTTATAACAGTTGTTTAACCATAATTGTATGCACCCCAATTTTTAAGACTAATTGTTCTAAAGAATAAAACTTAATATACACAAAGTTAAGAGTAAATTAGTGTTTCAAATCCTTGTCATTTTACCATGTCATTCTACCATATAGATTAAACTTTGGTTTATATCAGAACGTTAGTATTTCACCTTAGGAAAAACCTTAAATAGTTTTAGCTGTCTCACATACATACAACCAACTTAGTTACACACAAACTTGTTGAAACTTGCCCTTTACTTACACAGACTTTCTTAGCACTTACTTAGATTCTCATGTATTTCATCACACAAGCACTTTCTTACTCAGAAACATTTCCTTTTTCCTTTTACTAAATATATTTCCATACCCAGAATCTTTTATTTTTTCTTTCCTATTTGTTGACCCCTTTTTGTTCACATTCTGAAACAACTCTTATGAAATTTCTGAATTTAGATAAATCACTCTATTTTAATAAGATTAAATATTTTGTTGTTATAGTACTCTAACTGAAACACTGTGAAAGGGGAGATGGTAACATTAAAACCAAATCTAAGAGCTCCTTGGAGCTTAGCAGATGGAACACTCACCCTCCAGGTTGGGGTTTTACCTGTTAGGACATAACTCTTAATAACCTAGTTTTTAGTAGTGGCACAAAGCAATTTTAAACCCTTTTATTTACCAACCTATGAAAGCACCAATAATGTTTAAGTATGATACCCCATGGAATTTAAGGAGTTAAAAGTACACGATATTATTTAACAATTAGCATTTTAACTTTGTAAATTAATCAGATGTCTCTACAAACACATTAGAGTAATCCCATACATGTTAACTATAATTCACTTATTCTGTAAAAGCCAAGATATCAGACAAGTGTCCTGTACAGTATTTGCTGTCTCTTTCCTGTTGAAGAAAATTCCTAGAAACAATTGATATTAGACAATTTATTAACATCAGTATTTTATTAGCTTGACCACCTAGAGACTTGAGTTATTTTCAAAGACATTTTACTTTTATTAGTTTACCCAATTTGAACCTTTTTAAATCATGTGAATTAAAAGTATCTGGATCCATTTTTAAATCTTAATTTTAGGAGCACTCAGTTTTGATACAGACAAAACATGACATTAGACAGCACGACATACAAATAACACAAAATCAAGGTCTTGTAACTTTATAGGTGAATCTCCATTGCAATGTAACAGATGTTCAAAAACTCTAGTTGAATAAAAAATAGAACTGATCAAAAAAATCATGAGCTCAAAAAACATATAATTAAAAAAACAAGTGTCCGGAGCCGGCAGGTCACGCGCCCTGCCTTGCCTCAAGGTCAGGCGCTTTGACTCATGGTCACGCCCCCTGCCGTGCCTCATGCTGAGCTAAGATGGCGCCTGCCGGATGCTGGCGGGGCATGCCATTACCTGTTTACACATCTGTCAGACTATACCAGGTGCATCACACTAGATTGCGTGGTGCTTCATGATTGGACAATTACACTTCCTTATTGGAGTTCTGGCGCGAGACTAGTCTTGCCTTCGCGCGCTTTACTCTGATTGGTTTCTGTACTTTATATTAACTGTGTTAATTCTTCTAATAAACGAGACTTGATCAGGCTTTTGTCTTGTCTCCATTTCTCATGTCTCTTGTCTCTTTCAATCCCAGCACCCCCCTCCAGGTACCCGTTGATGTCCTGCAGGCCGGGACAAACAAGAGTCCTGGAGAAATGATACGGCCATTAATTACTTTAGTAAAGTACCATAGCATTTACTTTGCTGCAGTTTTAAAGACTCTTTTTACCTTTTCTTTCCCTGGGTTTGAGACCGGTCTCCTACTGAGCCTTTAGGCTTCTTTTATTTATATTTCAATGTAAGCATTGACTGAGATCTGGAAGGATCCAACAGGTTTTAACAGAAACTTTGTGTCTAAGGCATTTTAACCATCTCATCCGGACAGGTTGGATGTTAAAGAAAATTATGAGACCTTATTTTTTCATTACTTTTGAGACTGAAGCTACTTTGCTAAGTTACCCTTCAGGGCTGTCAGGAGGGGGAGTCCAGAGAAGGAACCTTTGGGGTCCACCCGAGAGTAGCCTGGGCCGAGAACCCCGAAGTTGTTCCAACCCTTCCTCCACCTCTGCCACAAACACACAACACAACCAGATACAGACGGGCACCAATCTCTGATCCACCAATTGAACCCAATCAGCGCCCTTAACCACGGAGACTACCAGGCTTCCCTGGCTCTACTCCACCCTTAGGGCGTCCCCCAGGGCTGCAACCTGTGGCCCCCAGGCATGTCTACCGACCACTGTTTGGCTACTCTCACGAGTCACCAAAGGGTTGCCACTGAAACCGAAAGTGCGCTCACAAAACCAGACCAACTAACAAAACACAAGACAAAGACAGACAACTTCGGGGTACCCCTTCTTACCTTCAAGGTCGACTCCATGGTTGAGGGGGGGCTGTCTTATCCCGGACGAGCCCCCAAATGTAAGGCCCCCAAAAAGGAAACCCCAACTCTGTCCCATGGATCGACGGCAACCCCAATCAACCGCAGGAGGAGTCACTTGATGCAAACCGCAATAGGTGTTTATTCCAGCACGCTGGGACCCAACTCGAGGAGTTGAGTCCCTAGCAGAAAATCTTGTAGGTTTATAAAGCCAGAGACCACACATCGGGAGGGGTCGCACATGAAAGGGAAAAGGGGAACAAAGCTGCCGGGAAATTTCAAAGGGAGTCTGGGTTTACCGATAACATACAACATGTTTCACAATGTTTTACAACAGGGCATAGATTCTGGTCAATAGTTTCTGGTAATCCTACAGTTTGAGCACTATCTGGCTATCTGGCTCAATTTACCCTTTTACTCCCTGTTTGGGACTGATTCCTGGAACAGCTTTAAGGGCTTTGTTCCTGTCACTGGGAGGGAGACCTTAGGGAGTTGAGATAAAACAGACAGCTGAAAAAATGTCCATTCTTTCAATACTACACAGATTATATGTGTTATTCAGTTCATTTAGGCTACTTATACCCGAGAGGATATGCAGGACAGAGAATCTTTGGTAGGTCATGAAAAACATTCATATCACTGACAATATTATACAGTTCAGAAATTTTGCAGGTTACAAAAACTTCTCAGAGTATAAGGACAATTCAGGTCTTAGATACAATGCAGGTGCAGTGGGCTTCACAGATAATAGAAGCTCTGAATGCTATTGTGGTTCCATTGTTGATAGAGGCATAAATCAGAAGTTATGAGAGTTGTAGAAGCTTACTTAGGTCAGAAAGTAAGCTGTAAAAGTCATAAAGTCTACAGAGATCATAGGGCCTATGCAGGTAAAAGAGGTATACAATTCACAGAGGTTAACAGTACCTAGACATTGAAGCCAGAATTGGGAAGAGGTAGTTAGTGTAGAAATAGGGGATTGGGTCAAATCAAGGAAATGGAGGCCATAAAGTCATCTGCCTCTGGAAGTTGGAGACTGCCCCTGGAAGGATGGAATGTCAAGGATCTCCGGAAGCCATTGATTACCAAATTTACCTGCCTTTATCAAGGACTGCAAGCATGGAGCTGCTAATTAATGCCCCCTGGGCCTTTATCTGCCTGAATCACCCTGGCCCTCCCCCTGCCCATGATTTCTTATGTAATGCAAAACCAGGCCTAGTCACTAGGCAGGAAGGAGAGATAAGCAGGGAGAGAACTGGAGAACAAAAGAGAATTTAACCTATAAAAGATGTAGGGTGCGCTCACTTCTTGGGACTTTAGAGCATCAGCCATGGCCCCCTTCTCCCTGCCGGGAGAAGTCTGTATTATTAGCTTTAAATAAAACCTGCTTAATGTGCTTGTCTTGGCATGCTTCTCTAGTTTCAATCTTCAACATTAGAAGGAGCAGAACTCATCACCGGTAAACAGCGGTATCAGATATGGAGGTCCCACCGAGATTTACACCAAGGTAAGTACGCTTCTCTCTCCACACACCCTACATCTGTTTGAGGCGCATCTTTCTGCCTCTTTATTTTTGGAGGGCAAAATGGGCTCCCGTCGGCTACTTAAATGCAGTTAGTGCAGCCGCCATTCTTAGGACTAGGGTGAAAGGTTTCCCGGCGCAGGCAAGTTTCCAATCACCTGCTCTGTAGGCATGTTGGACTGTGCTGAAGCCGTTTCCTACTTTTCTGTCCAGGTCCGGAGCGCATTTGCCGCCAGTACACAGTATCCTTAGTCCTGATCTGCCCAGGATGCATGGAGGTGGAGGAAGTGTTGGAACAACTGCGGGGTTCTTGGCCTGGGCTACTCTCGGGTGGACCCCAAAGGTTCCTTCTCCGGACTCCCCCTCCCGATAGCCCTGAGGGGTATCCAGAGTGATAGGTAGATGAATGGCACTGAGGGAAAGCGCCAATTACCTTTGCCTCCATATGGGCCACACAGTGTACAACACTCCCGCACATCCACTCCCTCCTGTATGCTCCCCTTCCCTTGCAGGTCAGACATAAGGAATTCAAGCTGTAGGAATAAGGCCTGGGATGATTAGTATGAAAATACCCAGGTTCCCTTTGTTCGCGTAGTTAGCTTTCTCTAGTCTAGACATCTAGAGTCTCCCCATTACTGTTCTTGTGCTTAATGTGCTCATGGTGTTCTCTTTAAGCTGCAAGAGGGGGCATTTAAAAACCCCTCCCGTGAGACCCTCCAAGCAAAGGGCGTTATACACCTAACAACCAATAGATGTCCCCTCACCCTCTGGAGATTCCTTTAGTCTACAGGGCAAAAAGATAGGCAAAAGGCACACTTTTTACTTTTGTCATCATTTTTCATAATTAGGAGTTTATAGTGGCAGGAGGAAAGCATTAATGCCCTTAAATCTGAATCCTCCCAGGGTCTCTAGCACAGGGCAAACTAGGACCCTAGCACTTTGCCGAAGGAGGCCAGAAATAACTTTGACAAAGCCAGGTAGTGAGAGATGGGTTTTTCTGGACTGTAAGGAAGCTCAAAGTTAGGGAGACATCCCTAATATTTCTAACTCAGAAGGGAGCTTCTCTCTCTACAGTATTGCCAGGTTCACCACTAGCCTGCATACTGCTAAATTGCAAATGATCAAGAAAAGTGCCTTTCATATGTTACCATGGTTGACATCAATAATCTCTACCATGAAAGGAGAAAGCCTTGAGGAATTGTCCACTAAGGGAGGAAAATTGAGCGGACCCTCCCAACTTAAGACAGAAAAATAAATTTAAGGAGGCTTTTGGAGGATCCTAATAAATATTGAGATGTTTCAAAACTTATGCCAGGTATGACTTCACCTGGAAAATTATGCTATTAACCATGTAGAGCACAGGCAGTTCCCAGAAACCATCCTAACTGGAATTCGAATAATGAGTAGGATGCCTAAAAAATTATTATGCAGCCATCAGGAACGTCCTGCTATTTTCTTTGAGAGACTTAGGAAAGCAATAAGAAAACACACCACTCTGAATCTTGAATCCATAAAGGGCCACCTACTTTTAAAGTATAAATTTATCATTTAGTCAGCCCCAAATATTTAGAGGAAATTACAAAAATTGGCACGTGGCCCTGTTCAATCCTCAGATGATCTTCTCCAGTTTGCATCTTCCATTTTTAATAGACATCAAAAAGAAAGAAAAGGGAACATATAGGCAAGAAAAAGGACTTATTAAAGATCATTCAAACTAATAGAAACTTTTAATGCCTTTCAATCCATGCAATTTGCCCATTTTAGGAGTTAAAAAGTGAACTGCCTAGTTCTGAACCTTAGAATAATGAAGCAGTAATCTCCCCCACCCTGTAGTTCTTAATCCATACACTTTTATCTTGGATTCCAACTGCTGCTTGATTTACTAAGTTAGATTTAAAAGATGACTTTTCCTGTTTATGCTAGACTCTGAATGGCAATTTCTGTTTGCCTTTGAGGAACCAGATACTGTATCTCAACTAACCTAGACAGTGTTGCCTCAGGATTTAGATGGCCCTCACCTGTTCCGGACAAACCTCAGCTAAGGACTTACCAAAATTCAGAGATAAAACATCTGTAATTGTTCTCCAGTTCTCTCCCCGCTTATCTCTCCTTCCTGCCTAGTGACTAGGCCTGGTTTTGCATTAAGTGAGAAACCATGGGCAGGGGGAGGGCCAGGGTGATTCAGGCAGATAAAGGCCCAGGGGGCATTAATTAGCAGCTCCATGCTTGCAGTCCTTGATAAAGGCAGGTAAATTTGGTAGTCAATGGCTTCCGAAGATCCTTGACATTCCATCCTTCCAGGGGCAGTCTCCAACTTTCAGAGGCAGATGACTTTATGGCCTTCATTTCCTCGATTTGACCCAATCCCCTATTTCTACACTAACTACCTGTTCCCAATTCTGGCTTCAACATTACTCAGGCCAGGTAGGCTACTGTGCATAGAAGACCTATGCGGGTCAAGGAGGCTACACAATTCATGGAGGTACAAAGTTTATAGTGCATATTGAGGTCATTTATGTTTGTCAACTTATGATGTTATGGAGGTCATAGAGATTTTGTAGACCATAGAAAATTCACAGGTCATTAAGGGTATGCAAGTCATAGAAGCTCTTATGGCTACAGAAACAGCACAGGTCATATAAGCTTTATGATCATCTCGGGTATACAGGCCATAGAAGTGGTACAAGTCAGAGAGTACATGCAGGCCAGAGACACTGCACAAGTCATAGAGGTTATGCAGTTCATAGTGCCTATACATATTACAAGGCATACTAAGGTCATTTGGAGCACTAAGTCCATAGTGGCTATAAAGATTCACTAGGCTACTCAGGATATAAAGACATGCAGGCAATAGAGGCTATGCATGCTGTATAGAATACCCAGGTCATAGAGCTGATACAGTTCACAGAGGCTACTCAGGCCATACAGGCTACACATGCCATAGTGACGATGCTGGCAATAGAGAATATTTACTTTATAAAGGATATTCATGTCACAGAGGTAACTCAGGACACAAAGAATATACAAATTATATCAGTTACTAAGCTCCTTTACACTTTTTAGTCCAAAGAACCTATAAAAGTTATAGAATTTACAAAGAAATAGACAATATTCAGGGCATAAATAATGCACACATCATAGAATGTGCTCAGGTCATAGAGAATATGAAGGTTATACAGGTTTATCCGGTGATATACACTATTGAAAACTTAGAGAATTTGCAGGCCATAGGGGTCATTTGGGTTATTCACGCTATAGAAACTACATAAATCTTAGGTGTCACTCAGAACACAGAGGCTTCACAAGTAATAAAGGTTATAGGGGCACCATCAGTCATAGCAGTTTCTAAATTCATAGGAACTATGATCTCAGGTCATTTAGGTGAATCAGGTCATAAAGGCAACACAGGTTTTAGTGGCTGTGTACACTATAGAGGCTCTGCATGTCATGAGTCATACACATGTCCTGGATACTATACAGGTTGTATATGCTACAATGGCCATTTATGCAGATGTTAGATGCATAAGAGTTTATGCAGATGTTAGATGCTTCTAAGTAATAGAGGTTATATTGCCTGCAGATTGACTCGGTTCAATCTATATGATCAGCTTAGAGGTTTAAGTGAGAAATAGAGGTTTATCAAGTGATAAATTATACTCAAGTTATAGGAATTATTCAGGACATATAGGCTACATAATTTGTAAATGATACAAATGTCATGGAGAATACATAAGTCACAGATTGGGCACAGAAGTTACTAAGACCATAGAGAATACACTGGTAATTAAGGAAATCCAGGGCATAATAAAGTTGCAGGTCATAGAGTCTACACAGGTCAGAGAGGTTGTGTTACTGAGGGAGACTACAGTTTCAAGATACTACTCAGGTATAGAGTGTAAGCAGACAATAGAGATTATTTAGGTCATATGTACACACAGGTCTTAGGGGCTAATCGGGTCACAGAGGTTTCATAGGTCATGGAGGATACTTAGGCCAAAGAGGTTATGCAGGTCATAAAAGCTACCCAAGCCATAGAGGGCATATAGTCCATAAAGGCTACACAGGTAATTGAGTGTATGCTGGTTAAAAGGTACTATGTCACAAAACTTACACAGGTAATAGATGCTACTTAGTTTATAGAAGAGAGGCAGGTTACAGTGGGTACACAGTTTACAGAACCAACTCTGGTCTTAAGGGTTATAGAGTCCAAAGATGGTACTCAAACTATTTAGACTATTCAAGGCCATAGAACCCACTTTGGCCACAGAGATATAAATTCACAGAGGTCATGAAGATTTTGAAGGCTACTATAGCTATACAGAGTGCTTAGTACATAAGTTTTTTCAAGCCAAAGAGGTTACATAGGTGCTTGAGACTAATCAGACCATAGAGATTTTGCAGTTAATAGAGACTCTGCAGGCCATGGAGAATACTCAGGCCATAAAGGCTACATAGTTTATAGAGTCTATGCAGTTCATGGTGGCTATACAGGCCACGGACGTCAAAGGTTGTAGTGCATACTGTTTTTATAGACAATACTGATGCCTAATAGGCTACACAGGTTATAAGAAATACACAGGTCATAGAGGCTGTGCAGGCAATAGAATTTATTTATTCCACAGATTCTGTGCAGATCATAGAAATTGCACTATTTATAGAGTCTACTCAGGTCACAGAAGGTACATGGGCAATAGAAGTGATACTATTGAAGTGAAGCTGCACAGATCATAGAGGATATACTGGCCATAAAAATTTTCATAGTCAAAAAGAATATATAAGCCAAAGATGATGCACAGATCATATCATCTACTAATCCCATAGAGCTACAGAGGACATACAGGCTTTTTGACACAGAATTTTTATAGTTAATATAGTCAGGTAATAGAGGATAAAGTCATATAGGCCAATAATGTCACATAGTCCAATAAAGTCGTAGAGACTTGCAGGTCATTTAGGTTACTCAAACAATAAGGGTTACATAGGTCATAAAGGCTGCACTTCTCATAGGGGCAACTCAAGAATGTAGGCTCTGTGGATCACAGAGGCTATTGAGGTCATAAAATATACTAAGGTCATTTAATTTACTAAGGTCATAGAGGCTAAGAAGTAATTTGGAGTACTCAGTCCACCTAGGGAACAGAGGACATAGCACCTTCCATGGTTATAAGAGGTGACACAGGATATAAAGCCTATGCAGGTCATAGAGATACTAAGGTCATAGAGACCACACAGTTCCCAGAGAATACTCTGAGCATAAAATCTGAAAATTCATAGTGCATACTGAAGTAATTGAACTTTTTATACCATAAAGGCTATGAGATTCATAGAGACTGTGCAGGCCATATAGGCTAATAAGGCCATAGATTAAAAGCAGGCTATATGGACTATTCATGTCCTACAGGTTACTCAGGCATAGATTCTATGAAAGCCACAATGACTACACAGATTATAGAGGCTATGCAGGTCATTGAAGATAGGCAGGTAATGTATGTTACAAAGATCATGTAGGCTACCCTGGTCACAGAGGCTACCCAGCCACTATGGCTAAGTAGTTCCTAGTGGTCAAGGACATGTAGGCTATTCAGGACATAGAAGCTATGGCCCTGGCTCTAAGGCCATAGAGACCACACACAACAAATAGGCTAAACAAGGCATAGAGATACATATGTCCTAGACATTGATCAGGTCATAATGTCTATGCAGGCCATTTAAGACACATAGTTTATAGATGTTACCCAGCTTAAAGAGGTTACTTTGTCCATTGTGGAATTGGGGCTCTTGGAGAATATGTAGGCAATAAGGACTCTGCTAAACTTGTGCCATAGAAACACCAGAAGTCACAGATGCTATGCCAGTCTTAGAGGATATTCCATCCAAAGGTGATATAGGTAATGATAGCTTTCCAGGGCATAAAGGCTGTGTGGGTCATGGAAGAAATGTAGGTCCTAGATGTTACACTGGTCATAGATGATACACATTCCATACAAGTTTTAGAGGCGTGAGATAATAGTGGTTATACTTGTCATAGGGAAATCTCAGCACATAAAGTGTACACGAGCATAAGATTCTTCTCTGCCCATAGATGCTACATAATTCATAGGAGCCACTTATGCCAGATAAACTACTTAAGTCTTAGAATAAATGAAAATCATGGAAGACATTCATTTCATACCTGTTATGCAGAAAATAGAGGCTACTACCACCAGACAGACTATTCCAGAAATAGAAGTTGTACAAGCCATGTATGCTATGCATGCCATAGAAGTTGTGGGTACTCAGTTACACAAGGTTACTCATATCATGGGGCTATTCAGGCCAAGGAGGACTTCTAGATCACAGAGGCTACTCAGGTCATACAAACTACATAGGCCACAGAGGGTTCTCAGGGCATAGAAGCTACATAGGCCATAGAGATTTTAAAAAGTCCTAGAGAGTTTGTGCTGGTGACGCAGCCTACTAAATCAACTCAGGTCACAGAGACTACCCAGGCATAAATGCTACTCAAGCCATGAGATTCATACAGGTCATAAGTGCTACTCAGGTCATAGATACTATATAGGTCATGGAAGATAATCTGGTCATAATAGATATTTGAGTCATAGAGGCTACACAACTCATACAGACTACACAGGTGTAAAAGTCTTTTTAGAACATTGAAGATATACAGAATACTTGGGTTACTCAGTTAATAGTGTATAGGCTGGTAATATGGGTAAATTGGGACACAGATATACATAGGTCTAGAATCTGCACAGGTCAAAGAGGCCTTTCAGGACATAGAGGCTACTTCATCCTGTGAGGGTATGCAGATAACAGGTTTTAATTAGTTGAGTTAGACCTTTCAGTACATAAGAATATATACTTTATACAGAAACTATGAAGGCTACACAGAATGAACAGAAAAAAATGTTTATTATGTTGATTTAAATTACACAGGTAATAGAGACAAGGTCAGCTAAAGTATCTTCTTAAATATAGAAGCTACACAGTTCAAAGTGATTCTGGAGATCATGATGGGTAAAGAGGTCATTTAGGCTACTCTAGCCATAAAGACAACATAGGTCATGGAACTATACAGGTCACAGAGGCTATGCAGAACATAGGGTCTATGCAGGTCATAGATGTTATTTCAATTATAGAGCCTATACTGACCATATTGACTTTGAAAATCATAGATGTTACACCAGTGATAGGGGCTTTACTAGTAATAGAAGCTATGCATGTCATTGAAGTTACTTGGGTCATAGAGGTTAAACAAATAATAAATGCTACATAAGCCAAGGAGACACCATAAATCATAGAGGATACTCACATCAAACAGTAAACTGTATTATCCATAAAATCTATGAAGGTCATGGAGTCTATGCAGAAAAAAGTATCTGCAAAATACAGGCTATACAAACCATAGAGGTCACTGAGCATTTTGATCCTACCCAGGTCTTACTGTCTATTCAGGTCTTCAAAGCTATACAGGACATACAGCCTAGAGAGATCACAGAAGCTGTACAATGTCATAGAGGTTATTTTCATCATAAAGGTTATGCAGGTATTGGAGGATTTTCAGGTCATAGAGGAAATGAAGGTCATACAAGGTTCAAAATTATAGAAACTGTTAAGAGAATTTAGTCTAATAAAGCCCTACAGGCTATGGATATTATTTAGGCTACTCAGGTTATAAAAGCCATGAGGTCATGGAGGATATATACTAGTAATGTCATACAGGGCAGGCAGAAAAATTTCTTCTTATGAAATAGATCCTATGAAAGCTATAGAATCTACTCAGGCCATAGTGTCTTCAAAGGACACAGAGGCTACACAGGTTGTAAAACAAACCCAGGTCATAAACTCTTCTCAGTTCTTAGACACTACACAGGCCAGAGAAGATATCCAGGCCATAGAAGCTATTTAGGATGCAGGTAATGCACAGGTCATAAGGAATATGCAGATAATAGAGATCACGCATGCTATAATACCTCTGTAGTTGACAAAGGCTAGCAGATCACAGAGGTTATGCTGGTCATAGTGGTTCTGCATATAATAGGGCTACTCTGGAAATATGAGCTTTGTAGGTCACAGAGGCTAAACTATTCATAGAGGCTACATAAGTTAAAGAGGGTGGTATGGTTTGGATGTGAGGTGTCCCCCAAAAGTTCTCATGTGAAACAGTGCAATAAAGTTCAGAGGAGAAATTATTGGGTTGTGGGAGCCAAAACAATCAGTGAATAAATCCCAGATGGGATTAACTGAGTGGTCCCTAGAAGCAGGTAGGGTATGGTTGGAGGGAGTGGTTCATTGAGGGCATGACTATGGAGTATATATTTTGTATCTGGAGAGTGGAGTCCCCCACTTTCTCTCTCTCTGCTTCCTGATGATGGGAGCTGTTCTCCTCTACCACCCTCTCCTGCTATGATGTTCAGCCTCATCTTGAGCTCCAAGGAATAGAGCTAGCCTTATATGGGCTAAAACCTCTCTAACTGTGAGTGCTCAAATAAACAGTTTTTCTTCTACAATTGTGGTGGCCAGATAATTTAGTCACAGTAGCAAAAAAAGCTGACTAGAATAGAGGGTACACAAGGCATAGAAGCTACTAAGATCAGAGAAGTTATACAGATCATAAATAACTATGCAGGTATAAGGGCTACTATAGTCATTAAGGACAATAAGCCCACACAGGTGATGGAGATGATTTAGTCTACTCCAGTTATAAAGGCTAGTCAGAACATACAGGTTACTCAGGTAACATATAATACAAAGGCCAAAGAGGCTACAGAGGGCATAGAGGCTTCAAAGACCATAGTAATTACAAAGACTGTAGTAGCTACAGAGGTCAGATAAGATACTGTGATCATTTAGACTACTTAAGCCATTAAGTTTATGCAGGTTACAGAGATTGCATAGATGATTGAGGCTATTCAGTGCTTAGATGCTATGTGGGTCATAAAAACTAAAGTGGCCATAAACGCTTATCATGGCATAGAGGTTTTGTACAAAATACAGAAAATTCAGGTCATAGAGGCAACTCATGCCATAGAGCCTATGCAAAACTTCAGAGTTACTAATTTTATTTAGGGTTTTGAGTCCATAAAATTTGGAGAGTTCATAGAGGTAATAAAAGAAATAAAAGCTATGCAGATTAATGGAGATTTCAATTGTCATGTGGGTACTAAAATCAATTGGGTTGCTTAGGCCATAAAGACTACACAGGTCAATAGAGGCTACTTAAGACATGGAGTTACTGGGCATGGTTTCTTTTTAGGTCATCTAGTAACCTGGGCCATAAAGCATATGGAGATAGTAATGTCTATGAGATTTTTAGAAGTTACATTGTACACAGAGGCCAGAAATATCACAGAGGCTACTCAGGTCTTAGAGTCTAGAAAAGACATAGAGCCTACTCAGGCTGTAAATCCTACACAGGTCATAGAGTCTGCATACTCGTTGGAATTACTAAGGCCATTTAAGTTAATAAGGTCATATATACTAGGCAGGAAATACAGGCTCCTTTTACTGTAAGGCTAATTTGGTCATATAGACTCTTTAGATGATATAGGATGTACATTCCCCAGAGGCTATACAGTTCAGAGAGGCAAATTAGTCCATACTGGCAGTGAAAGTATTAGTGACTACTGAGGTTATAGAGACTATTGAAGTAATTTAGGCTATGAAGATATTAAATGCTATCCAGGTCAGAGGTGATACTCAGGGAATCAAGGCTTCATAGATCATATGAGCTACTAATATCATAGAGAATTTACAGATTGGAAAGGTAACTCAAGTCATTGAGTCTACCTGGGCCATAGAGACTTCACAAGCCTTACAAACTACTGTTATTTAGGCTACATGAGCCACAAAAGTCACAGATCATAGAGACTACTAACATCATTTAAGCTACACAATACAGAGTGTCTATTGTGACAACAAAGGCTACATAGGTCATAGTGGCTATTGAGATCAGAGAACACAGAAGTCATTTGGGCTACTAGATCATAAAGGTGACAGAGGTCACAATGGTTTCACATAGAGACTAATTAGGTCATAGAGGCTATACAGATCCTTGTGGCTCTCCAGTCTATAGAACCTATGCAGGTTTACTGGCTTCAAAGTCATAGAGGTTATACTGGTCATAGAGGCCACTCAGTTCATACTGTCTACTTAATTCATAGAGGTAAGCAAAAGAGAGAGAGAGAGAGAGAGAGAGAGAGAGAGAGAGAGAGAGAGAGAGAGAGAGAGAGAGAGAGAGAGAGCGGAGAGAGAAAGGCATTTTAGTCCACAAGTGCTATGCAAGTCATAGGGACTATTTGATCTTAGATACATGGGTCCTGGAGGATACTTACAGCACAATTATTTCTGGAGCCATAAAGACCATGCCAGTTACAGAAACTTCGAAGTTCATAGAGGTTATTCAGGCCTTAGAGCCTATACAGGTGATTCAGGCAAAATATAACATAAAGATTACACAGATCATAGATGCTACTCAGGTCATAGGGTGAATGCAAACAAGAGAAGTTACTCAGATCACAGTCATATACACTACTAAGTTGATGGAGGTTATACAGGTTATAAAGTCTAAGCAGTTCATAGGGGTTATTAAGATCATTTAGGTTACTAAAGACATACATTTAGGCCTTGCAAATTTAACAGCTACTCAGGTGATAAAAAAAATTAAAGTTAAGAGATTATTCAGTATACCAAGGCTCCTCAGGCCATACATAATGTGAAGATAATAGTGGTTACTGAGGTAAGAGCAGACATTAAGATAATTTAGGCTACTTAGGTCATTAAGGCTATGCAGGTCACAGCAGATATGAAGGTTATTTTGACTAAACATATAAAACAGACACAGGTTACCATGGCTACATAAGTTTAGATGATTGTCAGGTCATAAGGGATATGCAGATCATAGAGTCTACATAACTGATAGAGGCTCTCCAGGCCATAAGACTGTGCTCAGGTTTAGAATGCTCAAAGTCACTGGTTTCACAGGTCCTAAAGGCTAAGCAGTTCACCATTGCCACTTTTGTCTTAGGGGGTGTGTGGGCAGTGGAAGGTACTCAATCATTAGGCACTCAGAGGTAATTGGGTCTACTCAGATCCTAGAGACTAAGCAGGTCATTGATTATACTTAGGTCAAAGTGGGTAATCAGCCATAGAGGTGATGCAAATGACAGAGGAGTCACAGGCCATGGAGGCTTCTCAGGCCACAGAGGTTACTCAAGTAATGGAGGCTACATAGGAGGTTTAGGCTGCTCTTGTCATAAATTCTACTGAGATCACAATGGGGACCCAGGTAACAGAGACTATTCAGGCCATAAATACTGAATGGATAATAGAAGCTACTCAGATCATAGAGGCTACTCAGGTCATCAAGGCTATTTATTTTATATTGATTACTAAGTTCATTTAGACTACTAAATGGGTAGGCCATAGAGATATGCAGAAAATATTCAGGACATGTAAGCTACACAGTTGTTTTAGTCAGCTTTTTTTCTGCTGTGATTAAAAGATCTGACAAACAATTAGAGGTGGAAAAGTTTATTTGTGGGCTCATGCTTTCTGAGGTCTCAGTTCACACACATCAGGCTTCATTCCTCAGTTCTTGAATTGAGGCTGAACATCACAGCAGAAGAGTATGGTGGATAGAAGAGACTCAATGTATCAAATCAAGAAAAAGAGATTAAGCTCAGCTAATCAAATATATACCCTAATGACCCACCTTCTCCAGTCACATCTTACCAGTGTATAGTTATCATTCAGTTAATCCCAATGTAGATTAATACACAGATTGGGTTAAGGCTCTCATAACACAATCTCTAAATATTCTTATATTTTCTCATATATGATATTTTGGGTGACCCCCATATATAAAACATAACAACAGTCATAGAGACTGCAAAGATCACTTAGTTTGCACAGGTCAAATGAGTTACTAAATTAATTTAGGATATCCAGTCCATAAAGTCTACACTGGCCATGGAATCTAGATAGGTCATAGTGTCTACTTGGTCATAGAGGCTAGGTATGTCTTAATGGCTATTGAAATGTAGAGCTTTGCAAATCTATAGAGGACATGCAGATAATATAGACCATATGGCTATGTAGTTGACATAAGACATTCAGTCATAAAGCTACACAGGTTGTACTCACTACTAAGTATTAGGGCTGATCAGCTCATTCAGGCTACTCAGGCCATAAAGGTTATATAAATCATAGAGACTTCTTATGCCACAGATGCTATGAGGTCATATAGGCAATGCAGGTCTTTGCAGATACACAGGTCATTAGGTTGGTCACAAAGGCTACTCAATTCCTGTAGGATGATAATTTTATAGAGGCTATTCAGGTCATAAAGTTTATGTGTATCATAGGGGATGCTAAGTTTATATAAGTTACTCAGAACAAAACCTTTACACAAGTCATAGATTGTATGCAGAAATTAGAAGATATTAATGTCATAGATAATAGGTAGGTCATAGGAGACACTCAGATCAAAGACACTTAAAAAGTTATTAAACAGTTGGGTCATTCAAACTTCATGGGAAACAGGGACTCCTTTATTCTTAAAGGCCACTGAGGACACAGTGACTATGCATTTTGTAGAGTTTATATACACATAGAGGCTACATAGGTCATAATGATTCCTGAAGATATAGGTAATACAGACGTTCTTTAGAATATTCAGACATTGAAAGGGAAGTATATCATATTGGCTGTCTGGTCATAGATATGGCAAAATTCATGTAAATATAAAAGTCATAGATTTATGTAGGTCATTGATACTACTTATAATATGCAATCTAAACTTGTCATAGAGCATTCTCAGGCCATAGATACACAGGTCATAGAATCTGCTAATGTCAATGAGACTAATGGTTGTGTGGTCCAAGGCATCTAATCATGCTATACATGCTATCCAGATTGTTGGAGGTACTCATATCACACAGAGTATTAAGATCATAGAAGATGCACACATGATAGAAACTACATTTCTCACAATATCCTTAGTATGCACTGTGGCCTTTCCTATTAATGTAATATCTATATTTAACATTTATAATCATTATAGTAGATGCCCTGTGATTTTTAATATGAACATATTCTCAATCATTTTGTCTACAAAATAGTTTCCCTGATTCCTTCCAAATTTATATAATATGGAAAATGTGACATCTTAAACTAATATAGAAACAGTCCTGTGATTTATCAATACTGATACTGTATTTATACTATAGCATAGAAAACTTCTATAATTGCTGCCTTCTGATCATTCATAATAATATGCTTTCCATTGTATAAAATCTAAATTTAAAAAAAACTGTCAGTCCTGGGACTCTTAATATGAATATGATAAACTTGTGCCCTTTAAAAATATTTGCTATTATATGGTCTTTAATAATAAAGGAATCTCTTTACTGTGTCATGTTAAACTAATACAGTAGATTCCACTGTCCCTTAAGTATGACTATAATATTTGTAGTGGACATAAAAACATATATAATAGCTACCCTGTAGACTTCAATATTAATACACTATCCATACTATGGCCACCAAATGTAAGAGAATATAACTGATATTTTCATGCAAGGGCATGGAAAACTGGTAAAGAGCTGTTATTTTTTCTTTAATATTAATATAATTTACCTATGACAACATCAAAAATGGATATAAGAACCATTCAGTGAACTCAAATATGGTATCCTAACTATAATATCAACTATGAGTATAGAAGATATGTTGTAGCCTTTAAATCTAATGTGTTATTCCTAGCCTAGCATCTAAGACTAATATACTATAGCCATGTACCTTTAAATATGAGTATGACATCCATATTATGGTTTCTAAAGCCAATGAAATATATGTCCTCTGACCTTTAATATTACTATAGAGCATCATTTACATAAACCCCAAAACCAATATAAAAATACCTGTGAATTATAATATTTATTTAAAACTCAATATAATATCTAAAACTAGTAAACAGGTGCTCTGTAGCATTTAATGTTAGCATAATATTTATAATATACAACCTTAAGCTAATAAAATATGTGCACTGTAGCTATTAAACTAATAAGATATTCATGAGATACTATTGCAATTGATGCATTAATTACCATATTGACTTTAATCCAAACACAATATGCATACTTGAGCTTCTAAATGTGACATAAATATTTATCTATGTCCTTAAACACTAATGTGATATCTATACTATAACATCTCAAACTGATGTGATAGCTGCCCTGTGCCCTTTATTATTGATGTAACATTCATACTATAGCAAGTACAACTAATAATTTCCCTGAGGTTTTAATACTAGTACATTATTCATAGTTCAGTATTTAATCTTTTTTTTTTCTGCCCCCAACATCTGAGCATTTAGTGTTAAAACAATAGCTTTCATATACCTTGGATATTGATGAAAGATGTGTGCTATAGCATCCCTAACAAACATAATAGCTAACCTGTAGTCCTTTATATAAAAATATTATTAATGATAAAGCATCTCAAGCTAATATAATATCTGCCCTGTTATTGATCATAATGTAATATCCATATTACAGGATCCAAATCTGATATACTAGCTGTCCTGTGAACTGTAATTCTATTATGGAACCCATAGTAGAGCATCTATAGAGTGATATTAATAACTTTTTTGACAGCTGAATATGCCCATTGCATCTTGACCCTCAAACAATACTGAAAATGCAAACTTGTGTATAAGTGTGTTATCATCCACATGCTCCACCCAATTGTAACAGTGTTTAGGTGGAATAATCCATGCATATATGAAGTTAAACATGATAAAATACTGATATGCAGTCCCTGGATTCTGATCCATTATGCTGAGGATCACTCTGACTTTATCTTTGATTGATCTGTAATTTCTCATCTCAACACTGAGAGATCTGGGTCATAGCTTCTGCCATGCAATTAATTCATTTTTCCTTTATGAGAAATATACTCATTATTGCTCCAGATTACACAATCTAAAATAATAAAGACAAACAAACAAATTTGGTGTTTAACCCCAGTTCCTGGTGCAGAGTTCCTCAAATCCTCATATTTAGTAAACAATAATGGTGGTAAGTATATCTTTAATGCTAACATTAGACTGCTGATTGTGATAACTAGCATGCGGTCCCTATATCTTGAATGATAAGAAGGTCTTTGCTCTAATAAGGACTCTTGTTACATCTCTACGGCAGCATCAGGATTGAGGATGATTTTGAGGTGAACCAAGTCCTGAATATAATCTTGCAACTTTTTGTTCCCTACCTAACTCGGGGAAAGAAGCTGGAGTATGAATTAATATCCATAAGGCCTAAAAGATTAAGTCTCCACAAATGTCTGTACAAGAAGTGGTCAAGGAGTTTCTGAACACAACCAAGCACAGGGAGGGTGTTTTCCCCAAACTCCATGTGGACATATGCTTCTACACTTAGGACCCTCCTGAGCCTCATCCTGTGCACCTCCTCTTCTGACCATAATTTCGCCTTTTCTAGAATGTCAACAAAGCTTGGTCATACAGCATGTTGTCTCTTCAGTCAGGTTTGTTGCATCTTGCAGCAGAATAGGTAGTATGCATCTGTGTCTCTGTAGCTTTGTGGTTCATTCCTTTTTATTCTGGGTTTGTTGAGCACTCAGATATGGAAAAATATTTGGATATTTTATCTGGTCAGCATCAAAAGTTCTTATGTTTATAATGCTACCATAGTTTGGTTTGACATGTTTTCTCAGAGCACTTTTCCAAATGCAGATAAATTATGAGGACACTGATCATAGAGCATTTATAGTTAGCTCCCTAATATTTTAAAGATACAGGTGAATCTGTGCTGTAGAGGCATTCATGACAAAGTAAAATTCATTTGAATATATGTATCATGAGGCCAGACACTAACACAGTGACTATCTGACTCAGATATATATTCCCAATGACTAACAGTGTTTTGTAGTTTGTTAAGTGACTAACGGAACAAATGAAGGAAATCACAGAAAAAAGAGCACATTTTGTGAAGCTTTGCTTAAAAACAAATATCAAACTGGATACAGTAGCACATTCTGATAATCCCAGCAACCCAATAGGCTAAGTCTGGAGGATCACAAGTTTAAAGGCAATCTCAGCAGCTTACTGACAAGTTGTCTAAAAATAAAAAGTGAAAAAAAGAGGAACTGGAGATGTAGCACAGTGGTAAATCACCACTTCATGCAATCTAAATACAGAGAGAGGGAAAGTGATCAAAGAGTCTTAAGGTGAATGAATGAGATCTACAAATATTCAAAGAAAGTATCTGTTAGTTGATGGCAGGTCTTCAGGCTTTTTTCTTTCAATTATTTCCAAGTAAAAAAAAATCCACAAAAAAAAAAAATGAATATCATGTCTGTTTAATTTCAGACTTTCATCAGTAGAGAAAAACACAGATTATTATTACATATAACATAACTCAGGAGATTCCTTGATTTGCTTCAAAACATGAATTTATTCCCATCTTATAAAAAAAGTATCAAGCAAAAATAATTTATCCAAAGAAAATGGATACATGTTTTTTAAACTGAAAATTTCCAGGCTAGATTTGCAAGTAATCCATCAACCAGGAAAATGAAAAAGAAAATTATTAAATTTATATTATTCAAGGCCAGGGAAAATGTCATATATATTTCAGTCAATGCCTACAAGCAAAAGAAATATATTTTTTAATGTGAAAGGTAATATTCCATAACATGAAATATTTCTGTGAAATGTGATACGTTCTCCCTGTAGAAATAAAGAGAAATCAATTATAATAATTCTTCTGTAAACAGTATTCATTTTTATTTTAAAAAGTTAAAATCCATTAGATTGCTGTCTCCTAAGTTATCTTCACACAGCCCTTGCAACGAAACTATTCATTAAGTATTTAAAAGAAAAAAAGTCGAATAATATAGAAAATAGTATACTGAGGCTCTTTCAACCATAAATCAGGATTTAAAAAAATAGCTAGGGGTTTCAAGATGGCGGCCTAGAGGGTGGCTGCATTTCATGTTGCTCCAGGAATCAGGATTCAAAAGAGGAGATATTGAGATACTTGGGACAAACTCAAAGCAGCTGGGTGAGTCTCTCCCATTGGGGAGGCGTCCCGGATGGGACAGTGGTCCCGGAACGCAGGAAACTTTGTGAAGTAGAGCTGCCAGTGAGACGCCCCTCCCCCCACTGGAGCAGTGAACTTGGACAACTAGGAGCGCCGAAAAGGAGGCCGCTCGGCACAGCGCTGGGACTCGGAGCAACCACTGGGGATCCGGCGGCTGCCCAGGGGAGGAGTGGCGAGGAGAGCTGTGTGGACTCAGGACACCGGGGCCTGCCCTGAGGAGGAGGAGGAGGAGCGTGGCCACTTGGATTCGGAGTGACTGCACCAGAGCTACAGGCGGTTGCCAGAAGAGAAACTCCGCGGCGAGCTGTTTGGACTCAGAACGACGCTTCTGAACCCCGGGGCCTGCCCTGAGCACGAGGAGGAGGAAGAGGAACGCGGCCGCTTGGATTCGGGGTGACTACACCAGAGCTTAAGGCGGTTGCCAGAGGAGAGGCTGCGTGGCGAGCTGTTTGGACTCAGAACACTTCTGAACCCCGGGGCCAGCTCGGAGGAGGAGGAGAAGTGCGGCGGGTCCTTTGGACTCGCAGTGACTGCATTAGCGCTCCAGGCAGCTGCTCAGAGGAGAAGGCGAGTGGTGAGTTGTTTGGACTTAAAGGGACAGCGCCTGAACACAGGGGGGCTGCCTGGAGAGGAAGCGTGGTGGGTCGTTTGGTCTTGAGTGGCCGCACCAAGAGCTCCGTGCGGTTGCCCATAGGACCCGTGCAGCGGGTCACGTGGATTCAGAGCCACCCAGAGTGACCACTCCTGAACACTTGGGGGGTTATCTGGAGGAGGAGGAGGAACGGGGAGGGTCACTTCGACTCGGAGTGATTGATTGCCCAGGGCTATGGGTGGTTGGTGGGAGGTGGAGGCACGCAGTGAGTTTCTTGGACTCCTAGTGACCGCACCGGAATACTGGGCAGCTGTCTGGAGGAAGAGGCGTGTGGCGGGTCTCTGGGACTCAGAGAGATTGTACGGGGCCCCAGGTTGCTGCTCAGAGGAGGGGCCGCATAGCCAGGCAATTAGGGGCAGAGCAGGGTCCCAGGATCTAGGAGGCTTCTGGGTGGAAGAGCCGCACAGAGACAGGCTTAGGGCGGAGCAAAGGTTCCAGGCCTGAGGGCATATTCTCTGAGGAGGGGCAGCCTAAGGAGATTCATCTGCGAAGGGTGAGGCTCCCAGGCCCAGGAGGTAGGGCCGGGCCCCTGAGAACTTTGCAGAGGAAGGCAGTCCAGCCCAGGCGGTAGCTGTAATTGAGGGGAACCTCTAGGAGGGTACTGACCAGCGAGACCTCCCCACCGGGTGAGTCTTCCCTACCGGGTGAGGTTTCCCCACAAGGACGGTAAACTAGAGACTCAGGCCCAAACAGGCTTGCCTCAGCCCGCAGCCTAGGTCCCCTTTGGATGACCATTGGTCAACAAGTGGAGGCACCTCTGCCCACTAGCAGGGATTATACCCCTCCTGAAGGCCACCACTCCTAGAGAGGCAGCTTCCTTGTGGAGCTCCGCATTATCAACTTCCTCCAAGACTTCAGCCTACTGAAGGCTAAGGGGGGATATATATAGAAATCTTCAGGGACATTGTAAGTCAATAGAGGAAATCTGCAATATCTCAGCGGTCAACTGATACCTGAACAATATGAGAAAACAAGGAAAGAAAATGCTGCAAACAAATCTAGATGTTACATCAATAAAACCCAATGACAGCATGGCAGAAGAAATGACAGAAAAGGAGTTCAGAATGTACATAATTAAAATGATCAGAGAAGCAAACGATGAGATGAAAGAGCAAATGCAAGCATTGAATGATCGCACCAATCGACAGTTAAAAGAGCAAATACAGGAAGCAAAAGATCATTTCAATAAAGAGTTAGAGATATTGAAAAAAAACCAAACAGAAATCCTTGACATGAAAGAAACAATAAACCAAATTAAGAACTCCATAGAAAGCATATCCAATAGGATAGAACACCTGGAAGACAGAACCTCAGACATTGAAGACAAAATATTTAACCTTGAAAACAAAGTTGAACAAACAGAGAAGATGGTAAGAAATCATGAACAGAATCTACAAGAACTATGGGATATCATGGAAAGGCCAAATTTAAGAATTATTGGGATTGAGGAAGGCCTAGAGAAACAAGCCAAAGGAATGAACAATTTATTCAATGAAATAATATCAGAAAATTTCCCAAATCTGAAGAATGAAATGGAAAATCAAGTTCAAGAGGCTTATAGGACTCCAAATACACAAAATTACAACAGACCCACACCAAGGCACATTATCATGAAAATACCTAACATACAAAATAAAGACAGAATTTTAAAAGCTGTGAGAGAAAAGAACCAAATTACATTCAGGGGGAAACCAATACAGATATCAGCAGACTTTTCAATCCAGACCCTAAAAGCTAGAAGGGCCTGGAACAACATTTTTCAAGCCCTGAAAGAAAATGGATGCCAACCAAGAATCTTATACCCAGCAAAACTTACCTTCAAATTTGACGATGAAATAAAATCCTTCCATGATAAACAAAAGCTAAAAGAATTTACAAAAAGAAAGCCAGCATTACAAAACATTCTCAGCAAAATATTCCATGAGGAAGAGATGAAAAACAAAGCAGCAAATCAGCAAAGGGAGGAATTATCCTAAAGGAATTGTCAAATAAAGGAGGAAACAAGTTGTGTCAAAGAAATAAATAAATAGAATTTAAAAAATGAACCAAATGACCGGGAAACCAAATCATAACTGTATAATAACCCTGAATGTTAATGGCCTGAATTCATCAATCAAAAGACATAGACTGGCAGATTGGATTAAAAAGAAAGATCCAACAATATGTTGCCTGCAAGAGACTCACCTCATAGAAAAAGATACCCATAGACTAAAGGTGAAAGGATGGGGAAAAACATACCATGCACATGGACTCAGCAAAAAAGCTGGAGTATCCATCCTCATTTCCGATAGTGTGGACTTCAAGCCAAAGTTAGTCAGAAGGGATAAAGAAGGTCATTTCATACTGCTTAAGGGAAGCATAAATCAGCAAGATATAACAATCATAAACATCTATGCCCCAAACAGTGGCTCATCCATGTATGTCAAACAAATCCTTCTCAATTTCAAAAACCAAATAGACCATAACACAATAATACTAGGTGATTTTAACACGCCTCTCTCACCACTGGACAGATCTTCCAGACAAAAATTGAACAAAGAAACCATAGATCTCAATAACACAATCAATAATTTAGACTTAACAGACATTTATAGAATATACCATCCAACCAAGAGCGAATACACTTTCTTCTCAGCAGCACATGGATCCTTCTCTAAAATAGACCATATATTATGCCACAAAGCTAATGTTAGCAAATACAAGAAGATAGAGACACTACCATGTATTCTATCAGATCATAATGGATTAAAGTCAGAAATAAATGAAAGAGTAAAACACAGAAACTATTCCAACATCTGGAGATTAAACAATATGCTATTATATGATGAATGGATAACAGAAGATATTAGGAAGGAAATTAAAAAATTCTTAGAGGTAAATGAGAACAAAGAAACATCATATCAAAATCTCTGGGACACTATGAAAGCAGTACTTAGAGGGAAATTTATTTCATGGAGCGCATTTAATAAAAGAAGTAAAACTCAACAAATAAACGACCTAACGCTACAGCTCAAAGCCCTAGAAAAAGAAGAACAGACCAACACCAAAAGTAGTAGAAGACAGGAAATAGTTAAACTCAGAGCCGAAATCAATGAAATTGAAACAAAAGAAACAATACAAAAAGTTGACAAAATAAATAGTTGGTTCTTCGAAAAAATAAACAAAATTGATAAACCTTTAGCCACACTAACAAAGAGAAGACGAGAGAAAACCCAAATCACTAAAATTCGGAATGAACAAGGGAATATCACAACAGACACAATTGAAATAAAAAACATAATCAGAAGGTATTTTGAAAATCTATACTCCAACAAAATAGAAAATTTCGAAGACATCAACAGGTTTCTAGAGACATATGAATTGCCTAAACTGAACGAGGAGGACATACACAATTTAAATAGACCAATTTCAAGTACTGAAATAGAAGAAGTCATCAAAAGCCTATCAACAAAGAAAAGTCCAGGACCAGATGGGTTCTCAGCCGAGTTCTACAAAACCTTTAAAGAAGAGCTCATTCCAATACTTCTTCAAAGTATTCCATAAAATAGAAGAGGAGGGAACCCTCCCAAACTCATTCTATGAAGCCAATATCACACTGATACCTAAACCAGACAGAGACTCATCAAGGAAAGAAAATTTCAGACCAATATCCTTAATGAACATCGACGCAAGAATTCTCAACAAAATTTTAGAAAATCGCATACAAAAACATATTAAAAAGATAGTGCACCATGATCAAGTGGGCTTCATCCCATGTATGCAAGGTTGGTTCAACATCAGGAAATCAATAAACGTAATTCACCATATTAATAGACTTAAAGTCAAGAATCACATGATTATTTCAATAGATGCAGAAAAAGCATTTGATAAAATACAGCACCCCTTCATGCTCAAAACACTAGAAAAAATAGGGATAGTGGGAACATTCCTTAACATTGTAAACGCCATCTATGCTAAGCCCATGGCCAATATCATTCTAAATGGTTAAAAACTGAAAGCATTCCCCCTAAAAACTGGAACAAGGCAGGGATGCCCTCTTTCACCACTTCTATTCAACATTGTTCTGGAGACTCTGGCCAGAGCAATTAGACAAACCAAAGAAATTAAAGGGATACGAATTGGAAAAGAAGAACTCAAACTATCCCTGTTCGCTGATGACATGATTATATATTTAGAGGAACCTGGAAATTCCACCAGAAAACTCTTAGAACTCGTAAGTGAATTCAGTAAAGTAGCAGGTTACAAGATCAATGCCCATAAATCCAACGCATTTTTATACATAAGTGATGAATCTTCAGAAAGAGAAATTAGGAAAACTACCCCATTCACTATAGCCTCGAAAAAAATAAAATACTTGGGAATCAATCTCATAAAAGAGGTGAAAGACCTCTACAATGAGAACTATACAACACTAAAGAAAGAAATTAAAGAACACCTTAGAAGATGGAAAGATCTTCCATGTTCTTGGATAGGAAGAATTAATATTGTCAAAATGGCCATACTACCTAAAGTGCTATACAAATTCAATGCAATTCCAATTAAAATCCCAATGACGTACCTTACAGAAATAGAGCAAGCAATCATGAAATTCATCTGGAAGAATAAGAAACCCAGAATAGCTAAAGCAATCCTTAGCAGGAAGAGTTAAACAGGGGGTATTGCAATACCAGATCTTCAACTCTACTACAAAGCAATAGTAACAAAAACAGCATGGTATTGGTACCAAAATAGAAAGGTAGATCAATGGTACAGAATAGAGGACACGGACACAAACCCAAATAAATACAATTTTCTCATACTAGACAAAGGGGCCAAAAATATGCAATGGAGAAATGATAGCCTCTTCAACAAATGGTGCTGGGAGAATTGGAAATCCATATGCAACAGAATGAAACTAAACCCATATCTCTCACCATGCACGAAACTAAACTCAAAATGGATTAAGGACCTCGGAATCAGACCAGAGACCCTGCATCTTATAGAAGAAAAAGTAGGTCCAAATCTTCACCTTGTTGGTCTAGGATCAGACTTCCTTAACAGGACTCCCATAGCACAAGAAATAAAAGCTAGAATCAACCACTGGGATAGATTCAAACTAAAAAGCTTTCTCTCAGCAAAGGAAACTATCAGCAATGGGAAGAAAGAGCCTACAGAGTGGGAGAATATCTTTGCCAATCATACTTCAGATAGAGCGCTAATCTCCAGAATCTATAAAGAACTCAAAAAACTCTACACGAAGAATACAAATAACCCAATCAACAAATGGGCTAAGGAAATGAATAGACACTTCACAGAAGAAGATCTACAGGCAATCAACAAACATATGGAAAAATGTTCAACATCTCTAGTAATAAGAGAAATGCAAATCAAAACTACCCTAAGATTCCATCTCACCCCAATTAGAATGGCGATTATCAAGAATACAAGCAACAACAGGTGTTGGCGAGGATGTGGGGAGAAAGGTACACTCTTACATTGCTGGTGGGGCTGCAAATTAGTGCAGCCACTCTGGAAAGCAGTGTGGAGATTCCTTAGAAAACTCGGAATGGACCCTCCATTTGACCCAGCTATCCCACTCCTTGGCCTATACCCAAAGGACTTAAAATCAGCATACTACAGAGATACAGCCACATCAATGTTCATAGCTGCTCAATTAACAATAGCCAGACTGTGGAACCAACCTAGATGCCCTTCAATTGATGAGTGGATAAAGAAACTGTGGTATATATATACAATGGAATATTACTCAGCCATAAAGAATGATAAAATTATGGCATTTGCAGGCAAATGGATGAAATTGGAGAATATCATGCTAAGTGAGATAAGCCAATCTCAAAAAGCCAAGGGACGAATGATATCGCTAATAAGTGGAGGATGACACATAATGGGGGGGAGGGAAGGCTTAGTGTTAGGGTTAGAGTTAGGGTTAGGGAGGGGGGCAAGTATGGAGGAAGGAAGGACTGTATAGAGGGTAAAGAGGGGTGGGAGGGGTGGGGGGAAGGGAAAAAATAACAGAATGAATCAAACAACATTACTCTATGTAAATTTATGATTACACAAATGGTATGCCTTTCTGCCATGTACAAACAGAGAAACAACATGTATCCCATTTGTTTACAATAAAAAAATAAATAAAAATAAAAAAATAGCTAAACTACACTTAGCTGCTCATCATATTGTATGTAAACCTACATGAAGACAGTTAACTCTGAATATTCTGTCCCTTTGCTTTTATTCATACAAAGCATGCAAATGATGTGTGTCTTCTATCTCACATTTTAAATGTAAAGCATGTATGTGAACTCTTTGCTTTATAATCCAGATTTGTTCTCTTCTTTGTCATGTTTTAAATTTGTTTATTTTTGGAAATTGAGTCATTATCAGAAATGTCTCATTGAGCTAGAGATTATCTTTAACTGAAATATTACCGTAGGCTGAATGTGTTGAGAAATAAATAGCTTGAGCAATTATTTCCTGGAATAGGGTAAAGATCAGTGATGAATGAGAAATCTAAGAGCAAAATAATTTAACATTTATACTTAATTACAAAACATTACATAGGAAGTATGTGACATTAGAAACAAAACCAAATAATGCACAAGGAAGCAGGGTAATTTCTAAAAGTTACATATTCCTAAAACTATGAGTAGGAAAAAAAATAAAAAAGCAATTTAAAAGGAAAAAAAAAAACAGAACATAAATGCATACAAACAATACTATGAACACATAACTGAAATTCCAATTCAAAAATTTTGATGCTATGAAGATATAACATTACTTTTGTCCTCCTGGTCTGGTTTCCATACCAAAACCACCCAAGATGGCATTATACCTGAGATTTAAAAGCTTGTGACTATACTTGAAGCTCATTAATCTTTGCCTTTTTTTCTGCAGTTAAGCCTGAGTTTCTTAGTGTTTGATGAACTCTTTTTTAAACTAAAAAGTAAAAAAGAAAGAAATTTAGAAATGAAAAGCACTATCCCTCATATAAAAATATATATGATCTGCCAATAGAACATATATTTCTGAATTGGTTTGGTAAAAGGAGTGGTATATTTTGTGATTAGTCACCTGTAGACTTTTTCTAGTTCTCTTCAGTTTCCAGCAAAATTATTCATTTACAAGAGAGCAGACAAAATCAGAGGTGCAGTCTATGTCCTTCTCTCAGCAAAGCAAACTGGCTCATAGCTATCTATCACCATGGCCTTTTTCTTTAAAGTCCCTAAATGTCATTGTGAATTTGTGTGAAAGTAAGAGAACAAAGTGTTATATTAAATTTCTCCCTGTCCCCGCCTGTATAACCTTATATTGAAACTTACCTGAAGTTTATCTAGATGACTTAAAAAAATTGTTTTCAACATATTTATTACTAAAAAACTCTTTTCTGTAAATACACCAGTTACTCGCTGTTCTCTTTAAACAACATATATCCTAGTGCCTTTGAGCAATTAATGGTAAGTTAATCTTTCAAAGTCCCTAGTGCTATACCTTCTGAGAGGAAACAGACAATAAAATTTGGGGAACCCAATGAGTTTTCTAATTTATATAGCCAGTCATCACAAGTTCCTACCTTGCTTTCAAATAGCCCCATTCTGCCATCAGAAGGATTGAAAACCAAAAAAAAAAAAAGGAAAGAAAAAAAAGGATTGAAACCCTCTCTTAAGAAAATTGAATTTAAAA
>NW_027632407.1:0-47145 GCF_902686455.1 Sciurus vulgaris
GGCTATTTCCCCAAATGTTTTACAAAGAACAGGAACTACTTCTGGAATTAGGAAAATAAAAAAAATTAACTCACAAAGAATAATTTCCAAAAATATTAATTTATTTTGGCAAATAAGAATTACAAGTTACAATATTCAATAATTATGCCTTGGGCTACTTCTACTTTCTGTTTCTTTCCCTACACTATCAGTTTATAAACACCAGTTGATACATACTCACACTAATTTTCCTATGTTCTTCTGCTTTTATTCATTCTCTCATCCTCTCCATCTTCAAATCTCTTGTCTACTCATTTTTACTAACTCATATCTACATGTAGGTTTCTCTGTAGTTGGATATCAATGTGCACACACTGTTGATAGGCAAGCACTTAGCCATTTACACTTTAGTCAAGATATGCTGAACATACAAAGGACAGTCCAAAAATTCATACTTAGATTGGATAAACACACTGCCAGACTCCTACTCTTCAGACATGCACCTTCTCCATACATCTACATCCATCACTCTTCTAAACAAAACACAGAACTGCAACTTTGGTTTCCTTCAAGAACAAAACCTCACATTCCTGTGGTATTTAGTACAAAAGTATGAGCTGAATACTTTGCTGTCATAGTTTGAAAAGCATTGTTTACTAATCTAGAAACTCGGTGGACAGGGCCCATCTTGGGTTTTGTTGTCTCCTGTACCCAACAACCAATAGCATGCTCTCAATAGCATTTCAATAAAATGATGAGTAAATGGCTATATTATTATTGAGCACAATTCTATCATTCCACTAAGGCACCACCTTATTCCAGGTCTGATAAATAAGGACAAGGTGGTTGGGACAGGCTGGATGGAGGTGGGCACTAGGGTTTGCTCCCTGCACTCTCCAGGCTTAGAAGACTAAGAGGAGGGCAGGTGGACCTGAAATCGACAACATGTGCAGTAAGAAGCCTACAAACTTTTGCTTGTTTGCATTTGTCAAAATACAGCTTTGACGGCGATTAACCAGTGGCAAATCATCAACTGTGCCTGCACAGTCAACGGAGAAGAAATCAAAAGTGGGATATGTGTTATCAGAGTTTTACCTACGCAACCTTGCAGGCCGGGCCTCCAAATCACCGGAAACTGAAGGGCAATCACACAGCCTGGGAGCCAGGATGCAGTCTCTGTCCTGAGACCTACTCTTCGCGTGCAACTTTGCAAGTCTCCCCTCCCACCGGCTTGGCCACCCCGATGGGGCCTAGGCCTAGCTCCATCCCCCGTGCGCCCAGCTGGGGCTTGGCATCTTCCGCACACACCCACCACTGTCTCTGGGGCCACGGGAAAGCTGCCCTCACGACCCCGCTGGCAAAAGGCCAGTGACTAGGAGTAGGTGGGTCTGAGTGGTCCTTCACCTTAAATCCTGCTCCTCCACCCATGTCCGCACCACCTCCTGTCTGCACGTCGCTTGTAGAGCTAGTAAGAAGCCAGCACGTCGCCTTCCATCTGGCCGCCAGAGGCTCCACCCATGGGTCCTGCGTACTTGGCCTTTCTGGTGTGCCAGGGAGGACCGGGCTGGTGCCACGCAGCCACCAGGGGCGCACGCTGAGGATGCCTCGGATCTGAAGCTGCGAGTCAGCCTCAAGTTTAGTCCGGGAATTCTTGGATAGAGTGCTGGAATGGCTACTCTGTTCTCAGGAGCATGCTCGATTCTGTTGACTCTAGTGAAAAATTAGTTTAGACTCTGAAATCTCCTGACCTGTTCCCTGTTAGCTGTAGGCCAGGTGAAAGCCTATGAATGTAGTGAATTGAAATCAACAAAGATGTTATGCCACCAAGGATGTTTCAAAGAAACCAGTGGGAAATTAACCAATGTGTTAACTTAAGGGTGACTCAACATCAGTTTTGAGTGATTTTATGATGAAGCATACCACTAATACAAATATTATGATAATAATAAAATAGCTGCGTTTATTTATGTAGTTCTAGGTGCTATCCTATGGAGTTTTCACATATTTTCTCATTTAATACAACAACCTATAAATAGGTCCTATTTACTATGACTTTGAATGGTCATTGGCAAAACAGGGACCACAAACTGTATTATTTTCTTGTTTTCTTGTTTGTTCTATTTAGTTAGACATGACAGCAGAATGCATTTTGATTCTTTGTACCAAATGGAGTACAACTTTTCATTGCTGTTTCTATACCATGTAGATTCACACTTTTCGTGTAATCACACATGTACATAGGGTAATGATTTGTCTCATTTCATCATCTTTCCTTCTCTTGCCCCCTCCATCCCCCCAGTTCCCTCTACACAATCCAAAGTTCCTCCATTTTCCTACCCCACCCCCATGTATCAGCATCCACATATCAGAGAAAACACTTGGCCTTTGTTTTTTCGGTATTGACTTATCTCATTTAGCATGATATTCTAAAACTTCATCCATTTACCTACAAATGCCATAATTTTATTCATCTTTATGACTGAATAATATTCCATTGTGTATATATACCACAATTTCTTTATTCATTTATCTCTTGAAGGGCATCTAGGTTGGTTCCACAATCTAGCTATTGTGAATTGAACTGCTATAAACCTTGTCATGGTTGTATCACTGTAGTATGCTGATTTTATGACCTTTGGTATAATCAAGGAGTGGGATAACTGGGTCAAATGGTGGTTCCATTCCAAGTTTTCAAATGAATCTCTATTCTGCTTTCCAGAGTGGCTACACCAATTTTCAAACCCACCAGCAATGTATGAATGTACCTTTTTCCCCCACATTCTCACCAACATATGTTCTTGCTTGTATTCTTGATAATTGCCATTCTGATTGGAGTGAGATGAATCTTTAAGTATTTTTGATTTGCATTTCTCCAATTGCTAGAGATTTTCAACAATTTTTCATGTATTTGTTGATTGATTGTTTATCTTCTTCTGTAAAGTGTCTGCTCAGTTCCTTAGCCCATTTATTGATTGGGTTTTTTTTTTTTTTTTGGTGTTAAGTTTTTGAGTTTCTTATAAATTCTGGAGATTAGTGATCTATCTGAAGTGTGTATGGTAAAGATTTTCTGTCACTCTATAGACTCTTCACATTATTGATTGTTTACTTTGCTGAGAAGAAGCTTTTTAGTTTGAATTCATCCCATTTACTGATTCTTGTTTTTATTTCTTGTACTTTGGGAGTATTGTTAAGAAAGTCTGGTTCAAAGCTCACTTGATGAATATTTGGACCTACTTTCAGAAACTGCATTATTTTCTATCATGATAAGAGTATTATTTTCATGTAAATTAATCTTGGTGCTTCCATTTTAGAAGTGCACCCTCCCTTCAATAAATTCATTGTTAACTACAAAGGAGTTCAATTTAGGTTGTTTTTTTTTTTCATAAAAACTCCAACAAAGTACAGTTTTATGAAGCTAATTTTGTGTCTTGAGTCTTCGTGAATACTGATCAAGCCACCTTGTTTATGTGCCAAGCACTCCTTATGATACTAGAGATAGAGGCTACTAATATCATGGAGCATATATTTGAAAAGGAAAAAAAGAATAATAAAAATCTGGTAATATTCAATGCTAAGATCAATGCTGAGACAGAAAAATTGTGTCACAGCATAGGGCCACATGGATTTTGTTCAACACCTTTCCTGTTACCTAAGTTCTACAAGAGAGGCCTAACTCTGGGTGTCCTAACAAATCTGAAATGTCTCAAAAACAAAATCGAAAAAAAATGGGGAAAAGAAAGAAAGGAACTTTAATCAGTGTAGTTGTAATGGAAAGACAATTGATGTCAAATGTCTCCGTCCTGTCTTTCAGGTTTGATGTGAGCTTTGGCCTAAATGGAGAAAGAACTGGGGCTGAAGACAAGAGGTATGTGTAATAAGCAGGTGTGGTCAAACTGTGGTGTGGTTTATCATTTTCTTGAGTTATGATCACACCAAGTCTTACTGGTTTTGAGGAAATTGCAGCAGTTCCAGGGACAATTTCCTCTTGCTTCATGGATTATTTATATATTAGATCTATGATCCTGGAATGAGGGATCATTAGTTCCCATGGGACTATACTGTTCTTGCTGAGGGAGGGCAATCTCTTCATGGTTGATCTCCCTGCAAGACTCACTGTGGAAAATGCAGGGTAATGACTGAAGACTTCTAGGCACTACTCCAGGGCTCTGGAACAGTACACAGTAAAAGCAGGCAGTTTGTGGAAAATGCCTCTGTTGTTCTGACCTTGATGTCTTCAGCCTTGAATGAAGCACATTATCAATTTTAGATGAATACTTTTTAAATAATTAATATACTTATGTTTATATAAACTAGTATAGCTATTACGAAAATGCTATGGGGTCCACAAACCAACAACTAGAAGTTGAACTATCATATGATCCAGAGTTGAGCAGGAATCTGACCCAAAATTTATTAAGGTAAAAAAAGTGAGAAATACTAAATGAAATCAGAGATGCCAAACTTTATCCTGCTTTTAGTTACCCATCAGGCATCAGCAAGTCCAAGAGTAGAGACAGGGCTTTTTATCAAAGGCATCCTAAGTCCCTGTTTTACTCTCCTATTTGGGTGTTTTCTCAAAACCTTATGATTTATATCATTTGGTGGCTTCTCTGGAAAATCCTGTTCTATGATACTGCTACTGACTGTTTTCTGCTTCCTGTCCCTGTTTGACTTATTTTCTCCCATCCAGATTCTCATGCACTAAATTTATCTGCTAAAGTAATGATATCAACCACCTGCCACTCAAACAAAAGGATGATGATTATTTTTAATTTTAACATTTCAGAGATGGGGTCCTAGCTATAAATTAAGTAGACCATTGATATAATGAGTATGGCATTTAAAATTTAGTTGACAAAGGCTAGCTGAGAGACTCCAGGTGTGCAATTTATGTAAACATTTAGAAGTTTTACTCTGAATGCTGTATGAAATGAGATTATAGGGGAGAAGCAGAGACTTCAGGTTGAAGACTATTGCAATAGTCTGGGCAAAAGATGATAATTTGGGGGCCAGCATGGTAATAGTGGTGTGGCGAGTAGATATATTGAACAGGTAATGCCTAGAAGATTCACAAATTGAGAATTGTGGAGAAATAGGATTATAAAAGATGATTTCAAGGATTTGGCATTAGCATGTGGTACAATGGAGTTGTCATATGGAAGGAGGAAGACAGAATGAAGAGTATGGGAAGCTTCAGGGGTTCATTTTTGTGCTGGAAGGTATGCAGACATAGGTGAATTCTCATACATTGCTGGTGGGAATGTAAATTAGTACAGCCATTATGAAAAACACTATGGGGCTCCTAAAACAACAACAACAACAAGAAAAACTAAAAGTAGAGCTACCATATGATCCAGCAACTACATTACTGAATATATATCCAAAGGAAATAAAATCAGTATGTCAAAGAGATATCACTTCCATGTTTATTACAACACTATTTATAATAGCCAAGATATGGAATCAACCTAGGTGCCCCTTTGTGGATGAATGAATAAAGAAAATGTGAAATATATATATATATATATATATATATATATATATATATATATATATATATATATATATATATATATTGGAATATTTTTCAGCCAAAAAAGGATGAAATTCTTTTATTTAGAGCAACATGGATGAGACTGTGAGACATTAAGTGAAATAAGTCATACACAAAAAAAAAATCACATATTTTCACTTAAATGTGGAAATTGAAAAAGTTGATGTCATAGAAGCGGAGAGTAGAATAATGATTACCAGAGTCTAGGAACAGTGAGAAGAAGAGGGGAATGGAGAAAGGATGGTTAGTGGGCACAGAGGTGCAACTGGATAGGAAGAATAACATCTAACGCTCTCTAGCACAATGAGATTCTTATGGTTAATGATAATTAATTGAATATTTCAAAATAGTATAGAGGATAGTGAATGTTTCTAACACAATGTAATGATAAATTTTTGAGGTGATCAATAAATCAATTACCCTGATCTGATTATTTCACCTTGTATACACATAGCAAAATATCACTGTATCCCATAAGTATGTACAATTATTATGTCCATTAAAATTAGAAAAATACATGTATCAAAAGCTTTTTTCAAAAGGAATTCATGTTGAGAAAAAACAATTCAATTTTGGACAGAGTATAATGAGACAGTAATACAGATCCAAGTACAGGTTTTGAATAGTTAACTGGATAGACTATTCTAGAGTTCAAGGGAAAGGGTTAGAACTGAGCACAAATACAGAAATCATAATTTTAGGATGGAGCTTAAGTTCTAAGATCCCCAAGAAAATGACTGAAACCATAAAAAAGACTAATCCTTGATTAATATTTAGAAATTAAGAAGAGGAGGCAGCAGAAGAGACTAGGAACAGCCAGTGATATAGTATGAGAACAAAGAATATAGTATCCCTAAGACAAAATGAATAAGGGTTTCAAGAGTCATGGTCTGCATTGAATGCAGTTAAAATGTGTAGTAAATATAGGATATAAAATAAGCACTAAATTGAACAACATTATGGTTTTCAATGGTCTTGGCAAGAGGTCCAGTGCCTGAGTGAAGTGATTAAATAAAGAGAATGAGAGGAAAGAAGATGGAGACAAACCATCTCACCCCTTTTGAAGAGTTTTGGTGTAAAGGAAAGCAGAAATTTGGCAGCAGTAACTACTAGGTCAAAGTCAGTTTATTTTGTTTTAATATGGTGATGTTAGAGCATATTGAATGCTGATGGGAATAATCCAGTGGAGCTAAAATCTAATGATAGCAGGGTAATGTTCTTGAGTGAGAGGAGGTGGAATCTAATACACAAGTAGAGGGGTTGGCCTAGATAATAGAAGGCACAGTATGAAAACAAATTTGGTGGTGACAGCACCTGATATCTCCTGACTCTACTCTCTAAATGAAATAAGAATGGCACCTGGTGAGCTTGTGTGGGAGGGGTGTTGGGGGTTTGAGGACAGAAAGTTGTGAAATAGTTGTCTAAGGAAGTGGAGAGTGAATGGACAGGAGGAATATGGTACCATTGCCAAGCAGCAATGAGGGCCACTTGAAGTTGATGGTCAGGAGACCAGGCAGCATGGTGTGTGTTGGCTGCAGGTTGGGAAGAGTTAGAAAATTGAGTCTTACCAGGGTTGGATATTTGCCAGATAAATACAATAGAGTGATAATAATATTGGTCATATCCCCAGTGTCTAGAATACAGGTGAACACAATAGATAAGATCCCTGTACTTGTGGAGTTCAGATTCTAGTGATGAATAAATATAAAAAGAAAAGAAAGTATAAATAAATTATCAGGTATAATAGTGCTAAGAAGGTAATGATATTGACAATAGGGCTTGGTAGCAGCTGAATAGAGTGGGTTGAAGAGGATAGCACTAGAAAGATGACATTCAAATTAAGGTCTGAATGATGGGAAGCCAGCATTGCAAAAAAAAGAGGAAGAAAGTATAGATCAAAGGGATCTCAAAGGCAAAGTCATTGAGATAAGATTTGTAAGGGATAATAAATATATTTAAAAATTGGTGACAGATCTGGGTGCAATGGAGCACACCTGTAATCCCAGTCACCTCGGAGGCTGAGATACAAGGATGGCAAGTTAAGGGTAACCCTGGGCAATTTAGTGAGACTGTTTCAAAATAAAAATGACTGTAAAATGAAATAAAAGGTATGTAAATTAAAAAGCTATGTAGCTCAAAGGTAGAACAATTGCCTAGCATATGTGGGGCCCTGTGTTCAATCTCTAGTGCTAAAAGAAAAAAAAAAATTAGTGAAGATGCACTTGAAGGGATTTACCATTGATAAGTACATGGTTAAAGTGACAGAAAAAGATTCCAGGGAGACTCCCACAGGTGTCTACCCTGGGATATAGATGTTTGTGCCACCACTGAGGGATTATAAGACATAAAACCTGGTTTGAGTGAAGGAAGATAATAAATTCACCTTTAGGATGTATTGGATTTAAACCTAGAACAGAGTCTGGCCCATAGGTAGCACTGAGAAAGTACTGTTAAATGCTTGAATGAGGGGCCTTTGGAACAGTTAAAAAATATAGGACCTATGATTTTTATAATCTTGAAGAAAAGAGAGAATATTTAACAAATGGGAAATCTAAGGCACAGAAAGTTTAGCAAACCTGTTCAATATTTTCTAGTGAGTTAGTATTAACTGCCAGAATGAAGTGTAGCTCAATTACTTTTTCATTCATTGCTCAGGTTATAAGTCATAATGCTTGTATTAATTCTGTTTTATTCCTCCACAAAAGGGAATGCCCTCTGACAACAGCAACCCAGTAACATTAACAGTAACAAAATCATGCCTTTAAATAGATCTTAATATTACCCCCAACCAAAACAAGAATGATTAAAGCACAGGTTAGTGAACAGGTTATATTTGCTGTCCACTATGTCCTTGGTCTACTGGGTTAAAATAGGATACTAGTTGGCAGCATCTAGCGAGTCAGATATGGAGCTTCAGTAAAAGTTGTGACCATATGGGAAAATGTTTCAGACCTCTTTTTGCATTCATGAACTTGGACTTTTGGGCTAAGGTTAGGATTAGGTCAGTGCCCTACACTGAATTGAAAGCAATTTGGGTTTTCTTTCTCCCAAGCAAGGAAAAACTACACTTGTTTTTGATGTAACTATATATCTTAGGCATCAGATTTATATAATAAATGTAAAACCTAGAGAGCCCAAGAGCCTGAGAAGATATACCAACAAGACTGTGCATTTAAGTATAGCAGGAAGTGTTTTACAGAACTCTTGCCCAGTCACCTCTGAGAATTGTCACTCCCTTTCAATACCAAAGGTAAGGGCGCACACTAAAAAAATATCAAAAACTTATTGAGAACACAGGTAAGAGATTATAGATAGGTTTGCACTGAAACTTGTCTGTGTCTTTTGTTTGACAGAGCAGTTCTTGTTTTCCTATTTCATTTGTTTAAAGTACTGGAATTGAACCCAAGGTTTTATGTGTGTTAGGCAAGCACTCTACTACTGAACTACATCCCCATTCCTTTTTATTTTATTTTATTTTATCTGGGGCATGGGTAATCTGGCTAAGTTGCCAAGGCTGTCCTCAAACTGTGATCTTCCTGAATTAGCCCTCTGTGTAGTTATGATGACAAGCTTGTGCCATTGTGCCCAGCTTTTTGTTCTTGTTGTTATTCTAAATTAATACTTTTTTTTTTTTTTTCAAATTGGTTACAAGCAATTTCACTCTTTTTGGTCCAGCAGGAAAACGTTTATGCAATATTCCTACCTAGTCCCTGAAGCCTTTGAGTGTACTACTGCTGGAGTTTAACTTTGCTGACAGATTTTCATGTAAGGAGCACATTATCTCAGCAGTAAATTTGCATAAAGCTAAATGTTCCTCATGATTCAGCCTACATTGAAATCCTAAGAACACTCTGTGACCTTCCTCTTCCTCTCGGTTGATAAGAACCCAAAGCCATCTTATACCCTAACTTCACAAACCTTGGTCTTAGGTTTGAAAAATGTACATACCTGTTGCATATATATTTGTATTCCTGAGGTACAGTTGTAACATTTAGCCAAGGAAGTTTTACATTTTGATACCCAAAAATGCTCAAAAGTGGCATGTAAAATAATCTTCAACATCAGAGGACAAATAATTTGAGAGTTCTTCCAAAAGGCCCATGATGCATAGTAATTCATAGTGAGAACAATAGTAGTTGTCCTACAACACTGTTGAGAACACTAAATAGACCACTTTTTAAAAAAAATATTTTTAGATGTTAATAGAACTTTATTTTATTCATTTATTTATATGCTGTGCTGAAAAATTAACCCAGTGCCTCACACAAGCTAGGCAAGTGCTCTACCAGGGAGCCATAACCCCAGTCCCACCTTTTTTTTTTTTTTAAATAAGAAAAAAGAAAAAAATTCAAATTTGAATTTCCAGGGTATTGTAAAAGACCAAAATGCTTTAGCTGGAAATAAATCTGGAGATAACCCAGCTGTCTGCATCTCGCCAGTAAAGACTCGAATGATCAGAGTTATCCTTCATGGTTAAGGTTCCATGTTAATCTCATTAGCTTGTGAAGTCCACAGGCATAGAGTTTTCCTCATTTTCATGACCCATAGATGTGGACTCTGAAAGCAAACAGAATCATAGAGTGTGCTTTATCTACTCAATTATAGTTCATGCATAGCCAACTTTGGTAGATTGTATTCCTATTCCCAACTCTCCATCTTCTCCCCTATAGGAATATTGTACATCCAGACCCTTAGTCATGTGACTTTCTGTGTCTCTCAATGAACAGAACCCATCAGCTTTGTTTTTGAATGTTAATGAACATGATGTATGAGTTGAAGTTTTAAATGTGCCTGCTTAGATTGTTCCTAGTGCCTGCTATGAAAGTTATATAAATCAAATAAGTTCCATTGTGATTAAAATTTTTTCTAAACTTCCATGTAAATATTAATTCATATCATTTCAAAAAGTGTATGTGTATACATTATGTGTATACAGCACCTGTGGAGGTAGAACTAGAGTTGTGTTTGCATTCTCTTTCATCATGCCTCTTTATGAGTTCCTTATCTCCTTTCCATGTTAATTTTCCACCTTAGGTCTTTTGCTAATAAGGTAAAGGTAAACTGTTGTTTAATTCAATGGCTAGCCTGCACATGTGTTTGGCCCTCACCACTTAGAGTTGCACTTATCATCTGGGAAATTATCTACTATTAATATTTTCTTTATTTTCAATTTACTATTTTATTTGTTCTGTTTAGTTATATATGACACTAGAATGTATTTTGGCATATTATACATACATGGAGTCTAACTTTCCATCCTTGTACTTGTGCATGATGTGGAGTTACACTGGTCATAAATTCATATGTGAACATAGGAAAGTTATGTTCAATTCATTTTACTCTTTTCTCAGTCCCCTCCCTTTCCTTCATTCTCCTTTATCTAATGTACTTCTATTTTTCCCTTACCCACCTTATTGTGTGTTAGCATCTGTATATCAGAGAGGATATTCAGCCTTTGGTTTTCTGGGATTGGCTTATTTCACTTAGTATGTAGTCTCCATTTCTGTCCATTTATTTGCCAATGCCATAATTTCATTCTTCTTTATGGCTCAGTAATATTCCATCGTGTATATATACCACATTTCTTTATCCATTCATCTATTGAAGGAAATCTATGTTGGTTCCATAGTTTAGCTATTGTGAATTTAGCTGCTATAAACATTGATGTGTCTGTGTCACCATAGTATGTTGATTTTAAGTCCTTTGGGTATAAACCTAGGAGTGGTATAACTGGGTCAAATGGTGGTTCTTTTCCAAGTTTTCTGAGGAATCTCCATATTGCTTTCCAGAGTAGTTGCACCAGTTTGCAGTCCCCCCAGCAATGTATGAGTGAACATTTTTCACCATATCCTTGACAACATTTATTCTTACTTGTATTCTTGATAATTACTCAACAGCCCCCCAAAAAAGCAAATAAACAACCACTAAATGGACAAATAATCTGAACAGATATTTTTCAAAACAAGAAATAAAAATGGCCACAAATATATGAACAAATAATCAACATTCTTAGCAATCAGGGAAATGCAAATCAAGTCTACACTAAGGTTTTATCTCACTATAGTTTTTATGGCAATGATCAAGAATACAAATAACAAGAGTCACTAGCAAAGTTGTGGAGAGAAAGGCAATGATCAAGAATACAAATAACAAGAGTCACTGGCAAAGTTGTGGAGAGAAAGGTACACTCTTGCATAGTTGGTTGGACTGTAAAGCAGTACAATCATCACTGGAAAGCAACATGGAGATTCCTCAAAAGACTAGGAATAGAACCACCCTATAACCCAGCTCTACCCCTCTTAGTACTTATCTGAAACATCTAAAATAAATATTCTACAGTGACACATACTTAGCAACATGTATATCATTGCCATTCACAATAGCCAAGTAATGGAACCAGCCTAGTTGACCCTCAAAAATTGAATGGAGAAAGAAATATGGTATATATACACAATGGAGTTTTACTCAGCAATAAAGAAGAGAAATTATAAAATTATATCATTTTCTGTTAAATGGATGAAGCTAGAGTCTATCATTGTAAGTAAAATAAGCCAGGGTCAGAAAGTCAAGGGTAAAATACATTATTTCATAATGCAGGAACAACAGAGAAAAAATAAAATTTAAAAGGGAATCTCCTGGAAACAGTAGAGTACATGAAGAAAATTGAGTAGAAGAAAGGATAGATGGGAAATGGGAGGAGCTACGGAATTAAATTGAGCAATTTGTGATATGCACATTTATAAATGTATTACAATGAATTCTGCTTTTGTGTATGTGTATAATAGAATAATTTAAAATAAATAAATAGAAGGAAGACTAGTAGAATATAGGCAGGAAAGTGGGATGGGGAGAAGGAGAGAAAAAGCAAAAGTAATGAGAATTGATATGGAGAAAATTATGTTGTATGCATCCATGAATATGTCTGTGTAAACCCTGGTATGAGGTTTGACTACAATGCATTAATAAAACATTTTTTAAAAAACTTGTGGAATGACATCAACAAAATTGCACAATTCAAGAATCATAAATGATGTACTGTAAAGGGGCATGGGGCAATTTTTTTAGCAATATGGAAGGGTTATATACCTTGGTTATGGAGATGGTTACAAAATGGTCAGTCCTTTTCAAGTCCCAGAACATCACGCTTACAGAGTGAATTTTACTTTACATATTAGCTTAGTAAAAATAATTTAAAAAGCATGCATCATGTTATGTGAAGAATATAATGCTACTCTGTGATTCCAATTTGGCATCTTAAAAATAATAAGCTGTTTGGTACAATAATTTATGTGCATGCCTGTAATTCCAGCAACTTGTGCACCCAAGGTAGGAGGATTGTAAATCCAAGGCTGGCCTCAGCAATTTAGCAAGATTCTGTCTCAAAGGCAAACAAAAAAATTGAAAATGGCTGGGGATGTTGCTCAGTAATTAAGTACCCCTGGGTTTAATTCCTGGTATAATAATAATAGTAATAATAATAATAATAATAATAAGAAGAAGAAGAAGAAGAAGAAGAAGAAGAAAAGAAGAATGTCAATATATCTATTCATGTATATGCACTTCCACATTCATAAAAGAAAACTGTATGCCAAGTAGAGACCAAAAACTCAAGTATAAACCAGATGTTAACAGTGGTTATCTCTACAGAATGGAATGGAGGAATGTTTGTCAGGAAAAGAGTTTTGATTTTGTCTAGCTATGGGGCATTTAAAGACACATATATTTACATATTTAAAGCCATTTCAAAAAAGCATGTGTGGAAGATATTTTTATAAGTAGTAGAGTACTAAGGATGTCTTTGCCATCTTTGTGATCTGGTTCATGGGATCCAGGAGAAGGAGTCAAAAGAAATCAAGTAATTGAGAAGTATCAGGAGGCAGAGATTAAATGCTTGCAAAAAAAATTTGACAAATGTTCTGAAACAAGGTATCTTCAAATTAATCTTTTCTTTCAGTTTTTAGCCAATGCATCATTATAAATGCAGAGTTACAAACCAACCTTTGAAACATGTACAATCTACCATGGTGGACTTTGCCACAAAGAAGCCATGCCATACTATAGTAAACCATCTTTCACTTCACCACAGGTTGATAGCTGTAAACAGACTGGAGGGCCAAGAGTCTTCTTTCTGAATGCGCACCTGTAGAAATTTATGAAAAACACAACAGACAATGCCCTAAGCCAACCTGACTTTTTCTCTCTTTACCTTACTTCCCCTACCTGCTAATTGGAGCCACAGCCTTTCACAATGGAAATTTTCCTTTCCAAAAAAGTGGTAGAGACTCCGAGTGACTCCAGAATCTCAAAATGGCTAAAAGGAGTAATAACACAGTGCCTGTTTTATCTAGCCTACAAGGTTGATTAAATGAACATTTAGTCTGAATTTCCATCCCTCCTTGACCACCATCCTACCCCTTTTCTATGCCCACCCACAGCCCCATCTGCTCAAGGCTTTGTGGAAGATAGATATTGACATTTTTTTCTTACCTATGTAAATTTACAAATTCATACTTTCTTTGGGTTTACTTTGTTGTGTATTTTTTTTAATTTTTTACTTCTGCAATGAAGAGTTGCTATTTTTATTCCCTCAGACTTCTTTTTGGAACTCTGGGGCTCTGATGAATCCACCTTATCATGGTTTTATCTGCTTTCTTCAAAAAAAATTTTTTATCATCACTCAGCCATTCAATGTTCAGTTCAAAATTCTGTCTGCTTTAAAAAAATGTTCAATTTTCATTATGAATTTTCTTTGACTCATGTTATTTTATTTTATTATGTTTGGGGGGTATTTGTACATTATGAGCACTCAATTACTGAGCTACATCCACAGACTTTTTTTTTTAAAGTGTAGTTTTGTGGGTTATCCAGATTACCCAAGTTACCCAGGCTGGCCTTGAACTTGGGATCCTCTGGCCTCAACCTTTGGAAAGACTGGGATGACAGGTATGTTCCACCATGCTCAGCTCATGTGTTAGTTTAAAATGTGCTTCATATCCAAACATTTGACAATATTGATTATGTTTTAATTATTTATTTGTACCTTTCTTCCTTTCTTTTATTTCTTTTTTAGTGCCAGTGATGGAACCCAGTGATGCTTAATCACACAGATACAATTCTAGCCCTGTTTATTTGATTTTATTCTCTTACTATGATTTTTGTTATTAATTTTGAGACAGTGTCTTGTTCAGTTACCAAGAGTGTTACTAAATTGCTGAAGCTGGCTTTGAACTTGGGATCCTCTGTTTGCCCCAGCCTTCCAAGACAGACAGAGGCCACTGTGCCTGAGCTCTAGCTTACTTTTATGGTGTTCAGAGAAGAGATATGGCATGATTTGCTATTTTAGAAGTTGTTGAGGTTTGCTTTATATTCCCTTTTATGTTTAAGTTTGGTAAACATTTCATATTTGCTGACAAAGAATGCATATTATTTTTTATGTGGTGCTGGTGATTGAACCTAGGGCCTTGTGCTTGACAGGCAAGCACTTAATGCACTGAACTACATCCGCAGACCCCAGAATGCATATTCTGTAGTCCTGTTGTGCAATGTTGTGAGGATGTCCATTAGGTGAAGGTTGTTCACCATGTATTTCCACTGCCCTTTGTTTTTGCTGACTTCTTTGCCTATTTCATGAATTGTTAAGGAAAGAGATTTTATCTCCTTACCATAATTGATTCATCCACTTTTAATTTTCAAAAAGCATTCTTAGTTGCAGATGGACCCAATATCTTTATTTTGTTTATTTACTTTTATGTGGTGCTGGGGAAGAAATCCAGTACCCCACATGTTCATGTGCTAGGCAAAAGCCCTACCACTGACCAACGAACCCAGCCCAAGTGCATCTTTAAGTCATATTGGTCTGGTAAAGTTGTTTTCTGATTGAATGTCTCTTCAGTTTTGTGTCTGTGTTTGGGAGATAGGTCCAGAGAAGTCTTCATGGTTCCATGGGGATAATTTCCATTTGTTGCTGCTTAGGATGTGTTTCTGTCTCTATTTCCCTCTGTCCACCTGTCTATTTCTCTCTCTCTCTCTCTCTCTCTACATCCCTCCCTACATCCCTCCCTGTTTCTCTAACTTGTAATCCTGGAATCCCAGGATGACTAGATTACCCTATGGGCCTTAAACAGTCTTCAAAGGGGAGGAGAGAGGTTGGGTACATTTACAGCAACTCAAAGAGCATGTTGTTTAGGTCTAGGTAAACAGACACTCTTTTTATTTTTGTTATTTTAAGCAAAAGCAGTCTATTTTAGGTCCCTCTTACAGCATATTATGAAGGACCTAAATGTTTTTGGGTCTGTTACCAAATGTAAAATGACTTGACTTGTGGTTCAAGAAAATGCTTATTTCTTAGAAAAAAATACAACAAATGATAAAAGTAGATAAAACCCACCAAACAGACACAATAGAACTAGACAGGAAAGAATTCTAAGAGACTATTCATCTATGAATTTTTTTCTGAAAAAGAGGAACCCAAAGCCCAAACACAGGAAAATCCAACTCCAAAGCAAATTCAACTAATTTTTACATGTTTCTCTCTAGAACCAAAGGACGTTACTGCAGAAAATGGAGCTGGATTCCAAGGAAGAGGGTTTCAAATAAGAGGTCTCTGAGGATTCCTAAGCTCTTCTCATTGAAGGGAATTTTAAATTAGCTCCATTCCAATATCTATCTTTTAAATTGGGCTAAAGGGGTGATTTATTTAATAGGAATCAGAGAGAGGGAAAGAGCTGTGGAAGATGTAGGGGGTACTGTAAACAGATTCAAACATGAAAAATATAGAAATTATTCTAATTCAAAGGCTGGATAATTGGGGGAGGGGACCGTTGTGATTCAGTGACAGAATGATCTAAAATCTGTGCAGCCAAATACAAATCAAGAATGGTTGAAAACAGTAAGGAAGAAAAGACAAACAATGGAGAGAAGGAAGGGTGATGGAGAGATCCAGTGAGAGCCAGTACAGAAAGAAAGCTCAGTACAGTCTGGAGCTACTTGATTCTTTTCATTATCTCTCTCTCTCTCTCTTCCTCTCTCTGTATTTCTCTTTGTCCCTCTCTCTCCCTCCCTCTTTCTCTGCCACCTGTCTAATTTTTTTATTAGTTTAAATAGTTGTGGAGCATCACAAAGATAGATTCTGTATCATGTGGCCTTTCTTAATCAGTAAAGTTGCTTCAGAATTTGTCCTAAACCATGCCACTGTTTCCATGGACATGAGATACCTTTTACCAGATTATTGTGGTATTGTTTCTTTTACTGCTTTTCACCATGACCTCCTCCTCCTCCTCCTCTTCTTCCCCTTGCCCTGGGGGAAGTGGGGGTTGCTGTTCTTCCAAGCAGCAGGAATGACAGGGGGCATGTGCCACTGTGATCATGGATGAAAATATTTTTAAATAGAAACAAATCAAAGGATGCAACAAAGTAATAATTATGGCTTCTGAGTTAAATATGTTAACACCTTAAGTCTGTGATATAGCCAAGTCAAGCTAAAGAAAAATGTTAAGATAGAATGTGAGCCAAACTTTCACTGCTATGACAGGAAAAACCTTGACCAGAACCATCCTAGAATGAGGATTGGTGTGGACTAGGGTGGGAATTGATGAATTCAATTGCCTAATACAATTTTCAAGGGATAATATTTTGTCATCAATTTTCTTAAATCCTAGAATTTGAGTATTTCTGCCAACTACTTTTCCATCTTCATCTGTCTTAACAGGTGCTATACCCATGTCTCAATTCCATGATATCTATACATGATCCCTCTCTACTTTTGTCCCATCTGTATCTCCTTGCTTGCAAACTCACACTAGATCTTAGATTAATTATCTCTCTGTTGGACGCAGTTTTTATTTTTCATCATAAAAAATGTTCCTTGTCAGAAATTTGGAGGAATATATATCTGCATACTTGACCTAACATGGTACACATTTTCCAATGAATATGTATTAGTTGTTGATAGATACAATAACTTTGCTTTATGTGATTATATTTGTGTGATGCTGAGGATAGAATCCAGAGCCTTATTCCTGGTAGGCAAGCATTGTACCACTGAACAACAGACCATGCCACTCTTGCTGCACTTTTCTACAAAAAAGACATACATAATCATAAGATTTTAAGAGTCAACACAAATTTTAATAATTAATGTTTAATGAATCTCATTTGAAAATGCATCCAGCTTTACCATGAAATCCAGCAAATAAAGAAATTACAGAAGATATCTTATACAAGTAAGGTAAAAAGATTGAGATGAGCAGTGAATCCATTTTCATACAAAATTGATTGGAGTAAGAAAAATTGTGATTAAAGAAAAGAATGTAAATATGCAAAGAATTTTAAAAGGTATAAATAACTACAAAAAGCAGGAGAAAGGGAGTAACATGATTAGCACTTAATTACTAATCTCAGGTGTAAATTAAAACACATTTACATATAAAATATTGTTGGAATGTAGAAATTGCAATTAGAGAAGAAAAGGCAAATTTTTTGAATCTATAAAATGCAAAAATAAATACAAAATCAGGATATATTCACAGAGGAAGAGAATAAAATGTGCTAATAAATTCATAACTTATCACAGGATTAAAGTCATTTCTCTAAATTAATCACACAATCTTTATTTTAAAATTTTCTCTAAATTAGAGGGTGAATTTCAAGTTTTAATATCATGTTTTTGATTCATTGAAATTGCAACAGTACAAATTTACCAAACTCATTATTTTCAACAAATGCAAGATTTTTTAAAAATAATATGTAATGGAAAATAGTATGGTTCATTTTATTAGAATAACTTCTCTATTTGTTTCCATCATCCCTTTTCCACTCCAACATTCATTTTAAGAGCTTTATTGATGTATGATTATTATTTATCAAAGCACTTATTTTGGGTATACAAAAGAATGGGTCTGATTCAACTACTCATTTTGCCTTCTGTTTATATATTGGGATAGATTTGCTATTTCTTTGGGAAAACATTTATCTCATGGTGAGAGTTTTGATGTTCATGTAGAAAACTCTGAAATCATTTATAATTTCATAGTTTTTTTTTAAATTTTGAGTTTCAACTTATTATGTACCAGTGATACAAAATCACTATATTATTTTAATGGCTAAAGTAATATAAATCTGGGAAAGTATTTGAATACTTTTGAATAATTTAGCATGTTCTTCCAAATGCCTTCTTTTGTAAGCACTTCGCTGTAGAGTATGTTATAAAGTTCCAAATTTTCTGATGTTTCAAGTCAGTAGAAGTGTGTTGATGAACAAAATATTTTCCTGTCCTCATATTAACAAAGACAAAATGTCGCCATTAACTAATTAGCATATTATTTTAAGAATAACAACAAAAATATTCAAGAAATGGAATAATGTTCTACAAGATTGTTGCCTGTTATGGTATGGGTCTTAGAATGTTCCCTGAAAAGCTCATTAATCAGGCAATGTAGCAATTCAATGATGAGGATACTGGTCTATGGAAGCTGTAATATTAGCTCTGGAATAATCCATTTGTTAAAATAATAACTAGAATGGAAAAGAGAGTTTTAACAGTAAGCAGTTAAACATGGGTTGATAAAGTAAGTCACTGCTAGAATGGTTGGATTTAGTCTGTCCCTGGATTCTCCCAATATCTTGTTCCTGACTGCCATGTGGTGAAAAAATTTTCTGTGCCAATTTGTTCCATTATGTCTGTCCATAGCAGACACAGAAATCTGGAGTCATGTTATCATGTACATGACATAGAAAATGATCAAAGAAGATACCATTTTATTCCTTTTGTTGTTCTTCACAGGTATTATTATATCTAGAATTATATTGGTGAAGTTAGGTAATGGCTACATAGAAATACCCTGGATTTTTTTCAATTATATTTAAGTTTTTCCTAAAGAAATTAATATTATTTGAAACCTGAGGAAACTCAAGTTTGACTTTAAAAAATGAAATAAAATGTACACCCCAAATTATACTTGAATTCAAAGGTAAAATGTCTCAAAGTAAAAAACAAATGCATTAAGAAATCACTATGACTCACAGAATATTGGGTAATTTTTCTGTCTTATTATTATCAAAACTCTCATCCTTATAAGTAGTCTTTTCTCCATTATCAATGCAACACAGCCAACTCACAAATAATACAAAGTACTTAGAGACAGTGAGGCACATAAGGTCACAAGTTTGCTTGTTCAAAGTTCAGTTATTTTGTTTTTGACTTTCTTTTTTCATTGGGTGCATGGATGGTAAATACTTATATTTTTTTCATAAATATTATAAGTTAAATAACTTGCATTCTGTTAAGTCCATCACATAATAAAGAACCCCAATAAAAATGCACAATAATAGCAAAAAGGTATGCAACTCATGCAAATGATTTTTGCAAATGTTCATGCCTTTTGTTTGTTTTTTTAAAGTTCATCATTATTTTTTTTAATTCTCGGAAGGTCAGAGCTTAATGTGAAGCTCCATCCAACAAATATGTTATATTTGTTATCTTCTTTTACTCTATCAAGGCTATTATTTCTATGCTTTGTGTTGTAATTCAGTGTTTAACTTCCTTTTCTTATTTTGAATTAGAGCGTTATAGTGATACATAGTGGTTGGGTTCATCATTTCTTCAGGAAAGCATTATTTTAGTGGTTCTATTTTTTTATACATCACATTAGGATTCATTTTGGCAGTTTAGAAATTGGAGTAAAATTTACTCTAATCCAATTTTCTCTGCTACCTTTTTTCCTCCTTTCCTCCATCTAGTTCACCTTGTCCTGTATTCTTTTTCTGAGCTATCTGGTATTTACCAATATATGTTTTTAGTAACTCTTTTGTGGATATATATGATAGTGAGATTTACTTTGGTACACTGATATATATAGAAGAGAAATTTAAGGCACATTCATTCTACTGTTTTTACATTATCTCACCACTTTTCTCTCTCATTGACCTTAATTTAGTCCAACAAATTTTTTCCATTTTCATGAGATTTTTCACCTACTTTTTTCCTTTCCCTCTACATTTTTTCACTTTTTTAATAGATTTTCCATATCTGAAGAAACATTTGAACTTTGGTTTCAAGTCTGTGTTATTTCACATAGAATAATAGTCTATTAAAGCACATATTTACCAATGAATGCCATAGTTCCATTCATTTTTATGACTGAATGATATACCATTGTACATATATACCAGATTTTCTTTATCAACTTTTCTATTGAAGGGCAACTAACTTGATTCCACAGCTTGGCAATTTTGAATTGTGTTGTTATAAACATAAATGTGACTGCCTACATTTTGTATGCTGAGTTTAAATCCTTGCTATATAGCCAAGTAGTGGTAGAGTGTCACAGAATGTTTTCATGCCTTTTGTTTGTTTTTTTAAAGTTCATCATTGTCTTTTATTATTTTTTAATAATTTATTTATTTTGATTGATTATATACAAATGGGATAAAACTTATTTCTCTGGTTATACATGAAGCAGAGTCTTAACAATTTGTGTAATTATACATGTACCTAGGGAAATGATGTTTGCTTAATCTCTTATTTTTTTCTCCCAACCCTTCCACCCCTCTTTTCTCTATACAATCCATCCTTCCTCCATTATTGCCTTCCTCCCACCACCCATTATGTATCATCATTCACTTGTCAGAGAAATCATTCCTCCTTCACTTTTTGGGGGATTGGCTTATCTCACTTAGTATGATGTTCTCCAACTTCATCCATTTGCCTTCAAGTGCCATATTCTTTTTTTTTTTGGGGGGGGTGCTGGGGATCAAACCCAGGGCCTTGTGCTTAAAAGGCAAACATTCTACCAACTGAGCTATCTCTCCAACCTCCAAATGCCATATTCTTTATGGGTGAGTGATATTCCATTGGGTATACATCCCACAGTTTCTTTTTCCATTCAGCAATTGAAAGCTATCTATGTTGGTCCCATAATCTATTGTGAATTGAGCAGCCATGAACATTGATGTTGTTGAATCACTGTAGTATGCTGATTTTAAGTCCTCTGGGTATAGGCCAAGAACTGGGATAGCTAGGTCAAATAGTGGTTCCATTCCAAGTTTTCTAAGGAATCTCCACACTGCTTTCCAGAGTGGCTGCACTAATTTGCAACACCATGCAATATATGAGAGTACTTTTCAACCCCTATTATTGCTTGTGTTCTTGATAATCACAATTCTAATTGGGGTGAGGTAAAATATTAGGGCACTTTTGATTTACATTTCTCTTATTACTACAGATGTTGAACCTCATAGAAATAACCAAGCAATCATTAAATTCATTTGGAAATATAAGAGATCCAGAAGAACTAAATCAATCCTTAGCAGAAAGAGTGAAGCAGGGAGTATCTCAATACCAGAACTTCACCTATGATCTAGAGCAAGAGTAACAGAGACAACATGACACAGGCACCAAAATAGACATGTATATCAATGGTACAGAATAGAGAAAACAAGGATAAACTCAAATAAATACAGTTTTCTCATACTAGACAATGGTGCCAAAAACATACAATGGAGAAAGACAGCCTATTCAACAAATGGTGCTGGGAAAATTTGAAATCCATATGTAGCAAAATTTCTATCTCTCATCCTGCAAAACTCAACTCATAATGGATCAAGGTCCTTGGATTCATACCAGAGACATTGAACCTTATGGATGAATAAGTAGGACCAAATCTTTTTTTTATCAAGGCATCACCACACTTCTATCAAGATTTGTGGCATCAGTTTACCACCCCACCCAAAATATATGAGTTTACTGTTTTCACACATTCTTGCCTCCAGGTATTATTTGTATTTTTATTTATTTCTCTTACTACTGAAGTGAGAAGAAATATCAATGGAGGTTTTGATTTTTCATTGCCCAATTGATAGAGATGTTTAACATTTTTTCATAGATCTGTTGACTATCTTATTTTGAAAAGTGTCTTTTCCTTTTCCCATTTGTTATTTGGCTTATTAGTTGTCAAATTTTTGAATTCTTTATGCATTCTGGATATTAACATGCTATTATGGGAGATTTATTTTTGAAAATTATTATGAAATTTATTATTAATATAATGGAAAATAATGGATTGATTTATGTGATTTGTCTCCATTTATCTAAGCTTATAAATTATTCTATAAGTCTTCTGATAATCTTTTGAATTTTTTAAATGTATAATCTTGTCATCAGCACGTAATATGAATTCTTTATTTCCTATTTATATCTCTTAATTTCCTTCATCTGACTAATTACTATGGATATAATTATAATCACTAATTTAAGTAGGGATGATGAGAGTGGACATACTTGCCTTGTTCCTGTTTTTAGAAGAAATGACTTCAGGTTTTCTGATTTCAGTACGATGTTGTTCTTGGATTTGTCATTGTGTAAACTTTACAATATTATAGTAGTTTCCTTTTATCTGTAGAATTTCTAGTCCTTTAAACAAGACCTGAAACTGTACTTTTTCAAATGCTTGTTCTGCATGTATTGAGATAAAATTGATTCATGCCTTTAACGCTATTTATGTAGATATTTAGTTTATTGATTTTAAAATATTCAAACTTATATCCCTGAAATGAAACCTGCTTGATTATACTGCACTTTTTTCATTAACAATGATCTTGTATTTACTTTGGAAAGATTTAAATAAAAATTTGGATTTTTTTTTTCCAATCTGGTACAACTGAGGCTATCCAGAACTAACATTTATTTGTTTGTAAGACTTTTGGTAGCTTGCTCAATAATATTATATGACCTTATTCTGTTCATATTGCCTATATCCTAATGATTTAGTTTGTGTAGGTCAAATGTCTCTAGGAATTTGTCAATATCCTCAATATTTTGTAACTTATTTGCATATCAAATTAAAAGTATTTTATGAGCTACTGGTATTTAGTAGTTTCTGTGATTAAATTTTCCTTTCAATTCCATTTTCTTAGTTTACTCTTTATCTTGGTTAGTTTTTCTGAGGATTTATTAGTCTTGTGTTTATCTTGAAAGCACAATTTTTCACTTATCATTTGTAGTGTTTTTATTCTCAATTTTATATTTCTTGACTGATTTTATTTATTTCCCTACTTCAATTGAGTTTCAAGTTGGTTTGTTCTTTTATTTAGTTCCTAAGGTGTAATTTTAGATAATTTATTAGATATAATTCTCTCTAACATTTGCACTTAATGCCATTAATTTTTCTATTATTACTGATTTTCTGCTTTACCAAATATTTTGTTATGTTGTATAACTACTTTCATTCATTGTAAAGATTATTCGTTTTTCCTCTGATTTCTTTTCTTATCCATTTTTCAGTCAAAATTAGCCTCCAGGTATTAGAGATAACTTACTTTTATATCTTGTAATTGATTCTAATTTTTTTGATAAAATTATAATTTTAATTTTCTTCTCTTAAAATTTTTAAACCTTTAAATTTGTTCTAGTTAGGTGTACATGGCAGTAGAATGCTTTTATACATTTTGATAGATCATACATAAATGGAGTGTAATCACTCATTTTTCTAAATATATATATTACATTATCACATCAGTCATACAGTCATGTAGGTACCTGAGATAATAATGACTGTTTCACTATACTATTATTCTAACCCCCATACCCCTTCCCCTTCCCTCATTTCCCTATATGGAATTTAAAGTAATTATATTCTTACCTAGCCCACCTTATTGTAAGTTGGCATCCACATATCAGAGAAAACATTCTCTCTTTGGTTTTGGGGGTTTGACTTATTTTGCTTAAAATGATATTCTCTAACTCCATCAATTTACCAAAAAAAGTCATAATTTTATTCTTTTTTAAAGCTGAGTAATGTTCCTGTATATATACATATACATATACACACATACACACACACACACACACACACACACACACACACACACACACATATATATATATATATATATATTGCATTTTCTTCATCCATTCATATGTTGAAAGGCATCTGGGTTGGTTCCAAAATTTATGTCTGGGAAATTGAGCTGCTATAAATATTGATGTGGCTGCACCATTGTAGTATGTTGATTTTAATTCCTTTGTGTATAAATATAGATTTAAAAATTCCCAATAAAATTATGTCATATCACATCCAAAACAGATAGTGGACCATGATCAAATATGATTTCATCCCAGAGATGAAGGTTTTGTTCAACATATGTATGTTCAACATTCATATGTTGTTCATATTCTGTATATTCAATGTACAGAAAAAAATAAACATTCATAATATCAATAGCCTTGAAAACAACAATATTATGATCATCTCAATAAATGCCTAAAAAGCATTTGACAAAATACTGCTCCTCTACAAGCTCAAAACACTAAAAGCACTAGGGATTGTAGGAACATACCTCAACATCATAAAAACGATACCTGCTAAATCCAAGATCAACAAAATTCTACATGGAGAAAATTCGGAAGTCTTTTTTATGAGCCACTGGAATTTACTACTTATATTTACTAGTTATATTATCTTTTTCAATACAATTTTTAGTCTTTTTTTTCTTTACCTTGGTTAGTTTTTCTGAGGGTTTATCAATCTTGTGTATGTTTTAAAAACAAACTGACTCATTAATCATTTCTAATGTTTTTTTTACTCTCAATTTCATTGACTTTTACTCTGACTCCATTTATTTCCCTTTTTTCATTGATTTTAATATAGTTTTGCTCTTTTTTGTGTCTAAGGTGTATTGTTAGGTAATTTATTTCATATAATTATATCTTTTTAATGTTTCCACTTAATGCCATTAACTGTGCTGTTATTACAGAGTTCACACTTTCCCAGACATTTTGTATGTTGTATAGTTAGTTTCACTAATTGTAAAGGCTTTATGCCTTTTCCAAATTTTGTTTCTGATCCTTTTGTAAATTGTAAATCAAAATAAATTAGTTTCCAGGTATTAGAGATAAATTCAGTTTTTACCTTTCATTAATTTCTAATTTGCATAAAATTCTGATAAGATGAAAGAATTTATCTTTATTGCTTTGTGGGTTTTATGATATGATTTGTGACCTATAATATGACATAAATATTTTACGCACTGCTGAGAAAATGAATGCAGTCATTGGTGAATGATATATTCTATAGATACCTGCTAGGTTCATTTGATAAATAGTATTAATTAGTTCTAAATAATTATTATTAATTTTTTTCTGAATATTCTATCTGGTGATGAGAGAAATGTGTTCAAGTCACTCACTAGTATAATATTGCAGTTTATTAGATACTTAGTGTCCAAAACATTCTATCTACAAGGATAAATCATTTTTAGGGCATCAATATTTACATTTGCTGTACCTGGTGTTGGATAAAATTATTAAACAAGATTAAGACATTTTATTTCCCTATTCTGAATGATTTTTAATGGAATTCCACTTGACTGATACAGAAATATAAACCCTAATATTTTAATGGACATTATTTTTAGGATGCATCTTTCCCATTCTTATAACTTCAGGTTGTGCATATCTTTTATCAAGGTGAGTCTCTTGTAAACAACATATTGTTTACTCTTACTTTTTTTTAACCGTATCTGCTACTGTTTATCTTTTTTTTATTTAAAAATCATAAATTTACATAGGGCAATGTTGTTTGATTCATTCTATTATTTTTCCCTCCCCCTGACCCCTCCCACCCCTCTTTTCCCTCTATACAGTCCTTCCTTCCTCCATTCTTACCACCCTCCTTATCCCAAACCCTAAACCTAACCCTAACCCTAATTCTAACCCCTCCTACCCCCAATATATGTCCTCATTCGCTTATCAGCAAGATCATTCGTCCTTTAGTTTTTTGAGATTGGCTTATCTCACTTAGCATGATATTCTCCAATTTCATCCATTTGTCTGCAAATGCCATAATTTTATCATTCTTCATGGCAGAGTAATATTCCATTGTATATATATATATATATATATATATGCCACAGTTTCTTTATCCATTCATCAACTGAAGGGCATCTAGGTTGGTTCCACAATCTGGCTATGGTGAGTTGAGCAGCTATGAACATTGATCTGACTGTATCTCTGTGGTATGCTGATTTTAAGTCCTTTAGGTATAGACCAAGGAGTGGGATACCTTGGTCAAATGGTGGTTCCATTCCAAGATTTCTGAGGAATCTCCATACTGCTTTCCAGAGTGGCTGCACTGATTTGCAACCCCACCACCAAGGTATGAGTGTACCTTTTTCCCCACAACCTCATCAACACATATTGTTGCTTGTGTTCTTGATAATCACCATTCTAATTGGAGTGAGATAAAATCTTAGGGTAGTTTTGATTTGCATTTCTCTTATTACTAGAGATGTTGAACATTTTTTCATATATCTGTTGATTGCTTGTAGATCTTCTTCTGTGACGTGTCTGTTCATTTCCTTAGCCCATTTGTTGATTGGATTATTTGTATTCTTGGTGTAGAGCTTTTTGAGTTCTTTATAGATTCTGGAAATTAGCGCTCTATCTGAAGTATGAGTGGCAAAGATATTCTCCCACTCTGTAGGCTCTCTCTTCACATTACTGATAGTTTCCTTTGCTGAGAGAAAACTTTTTAGTTTCAATCTATCCCAGTTGTTCATTCTTGCTTTTATTTGTTGTTCTATGGGAGTCTGTTAAGTAAGCCTGATCCTAAGCCAACAAGTTGAAGGTTTGGACGCACTTTTTCTTTTATAAGATGCAGGGTCTCTCTTCTGATTCTGAGGTCCTGATCCATTTTGAGTCGAGTTTTGTGCAGGGTGAGACTCTAGCCAGAGCAATTAGACAAACCAAAGAATTTAAAGGGATACGAATTGGAAAAGAAGAACTCAAACTATCCCTATTCGCTGATCACATGATTATATATTTAGAGGAACCTGGAAATTCCACCAGAAAACTCTTAGAACTCATAAGTGAATTCAGTAAAAGTAGCAGGTTAGAAGATCAATGCTCATAAATCCAATGCATTTTTAAACGTAAGTGATGAATCTTCAGAAAGAGAAATTAGGAAAACTACCCCATTCACAATAGCATCAAAAAAATAAAATCCTTGGGAATCAATCTCACAAAAGAGGTGAAAGTCCTCTACAATGAGAACTACAGAACACTAAAGAAAGAAATTAAAGAAAACCTTAGAAGATGGAAGGATCTCCCATGTTCTTGGATAGACAGAATTAATATTGTCAAAGTGGCCATACTACCAAAAGTGCTATACAGATTCAATGCAATTCCAATTAAAATCCCAATGATGTACCTTACAGAAATAGAGCAAGCAATTATGAAATTCATCTGTAAGAATAAGAAACCCAGAATAGCTAAAGCAGTCCTCAGTAGAAAGAGCAAAGCAGGGGGTATCACAATATCAGATCTTCGACTCTATTACAAAGCAGTAGTAACAAAAACAGCATGGTAGTGGTACCAAAATAGACAGGTAGGTCAATGGTACAGAATAGAAGACATGGACACAAACCCAAATAAATACAATTTTCTCATACAAGGCAAAGGGACCATAAATATTCAATGGAGAAAAGATAGCCTCTTCAACAAATTGTGCTGGGAATACTGGAAAACCATATGCAACAGAATGAAATTAAACCCCTATCTCTCACTCTACTGTTTATCTTTTGATTGTCTAATTGAAGCCATTTACTTTCTATGTTAGAGCGGTGACACTTATTTCCTGCCAATTGTTTTATTTATAATGTATTCCAAATTGGTTCTCCTTTATTTAACTCTTTTTCTAGTGTAATTAATCTGCATGTGGTTTTCATTTTATAGTAACGTCATAAAATGTTTCATTGAGTACTTTTTAATACAGGCTTTGCAAATATTAACTTGTGTGGTCTCTCTGTCCAGCCAGGAACCACCAAAGAGCAGCAGCAGAAGAGTTGATGAGAGACCTCTAGAGAGCATTTTCAGAGAACTCAATCTACTTTATTGTGACATAGTCACGCTTATATTGTCAAGCAATCACTGGGAAGAATATGTCTGAGAGTAACACAAATGCTCTTAAAATCTGGGTCACAGATAAGCATTTGAAACATAAATAATATATTTAATTATGCTTGATGGAGATCCAAGTCTTGTTGGATAAATAGTAAGGCTGCATGTGAGATTTTATTTAAGTCATTTTGGATGGTAAAGTCTTTTGCTGTGGATATGGATAGATTGTTTGCAGTATCTGCAGTTTTTTTGTGTGTGAGCAAGACAGTGGCAATGGCTGTGGTGGCTAGGGCAGTAACCAGGCAATCATCCCTGTGATAATGAGGCCAATGGCATACCTGGTGCAGTGTAGGATTTTATTCAGAAGATTCTTCACCTCCATGTCCCATGGACTCTTCCATTTCTGTGACATCATTCACCAGAAACTATATGGTAAGAGGAATTTTAAGAATAAACATGTTTAGCATTCATAGTAGGATTTAAGCAATTAAAAAGCCAGCATGAAGAGTTACATGTACAATGGACTTGTTCAAAGGTTATATTTGGACTTCCCATCTTATTAATTATCAGCATAGTGAAGTGTGGTGTGACACAAGTTTGAAAAGGGTATGAGTGTAAATTAGGAAAAAAAATTAAAAGAAAAATAGTTCCTATATTGGTAATATTCATATAACTGGCTGAGACCCCTTTTATGGGCCTCCTAGCAAGTAATATAGGTATAAGATCCATTGTGCCAAACTCATTCCCTGCATAATGGTCAGGTATAGATTGTCCACAGTAGAAGGTTTCACAATATTCCTGGTGAGTTTTGGGTGTATCTGTTATATTCCAGGGGGCTGCACTCGACCAGGCACACAAATGTTGATATCCAGAAATGTTTCTACCATCTACAAGATAAGGTATTGAGGTAATGCATTGATTCCAAGGTATGGAGTTATTTCCTGAGGAGGATAATCCAAAAAGTGTGATTGGGAAGCTTGACAATGAAGGCTTTTAGCATATACTACTGAGGGGTTTATGAACATTGATCTTTTTAACTCTGATCCTTAGATCTAATAAAGTTAAGTCAACAAAGGGGTAAGTATATTTATCTACAATTCTCCCTTCAGCAAGGGACAAGAAAAGAGGTTGGTTTGGATTAAGGTGTCATTCATAATATCCAAGAAACAAATAGATCTATTAGGCAATTATATGATAGTATTCTATTTCATGGTAGTTAGTGACATATTTAGTTCAGGGTCAATGATAGTGAATAAGTAGAGAAGAACCTCAGCAATGCTCCTTCCCAATTTGCTACTACCAAATGTGGTAATCTGGTGACCAAGGCCCAATTTATATAATAATTTACTTCACTGATTGCTGTTAGAGCTGTATATAGCAACACTGCCATTATCATTCTTGGTTGAAGGCCCCCACTGGGTGAGGGGCCATTATGGTACCTTGCTGCACTATGCCTTTAAGATCACCCCAGGTAAGTTTACATGAGACTTGTCTGTTCTGTTGAGTCCAGGACCTCAGAGTCTCTCTTCCAATGATAGTTATTTAATCTTCCCTGTTGTTGGTTTGAGGTGTTCAGGGCTTACAATTTCTAGTAGGTACACAGAGAGGTTGAGGTTCATCCTCTGGAGTGACACAAGCAAGCCCATGACCCATTGTTAGAGGGGTCCTGCCCATTTCCAAATGTTGGTTAGAGGATCCTTTTATAAAACCAAGGACAAAAAATAGGGCCTTATTCAGGGATCCCAATGCTTATGAGCTACTGTTTCTTTTTAAAGTTTAGATGTGGTGAGAAATTAAAAAAAAAATAAAGAATGATGTATGGCATCATGTGGGGAGTTAGTGTAGCTTTACCACTCTATTTTTGAAGCACTGTTTTATCATGAAGGAACTCAACTACACCTTGAGCTTGGGGGCTATAAGGTAATCCAATCACATGATTTATTGTCAAAATGAGCAAAAATTTTTATAGGTATTGTTTATATAGACTGGGTCATTGTCAATTTTAATGGAAATAGTGACTCCCATGATCCCCAAACAACTAAGTAAATGAGAGATAACCTTCTTTGTGGTTTCTCCAGAGGAAGGCATAGTAACAACAAAGCCTAAATAGGAATCAATGGTTACATGTATATATTTAAGCTTGCCAAAAGGAGAATAATGGGTGACATCCATTTGCAAAAAAGCATTGGATATCAGTCCAGTAAAATTTTACTCCTGAGGGCTGTAGGAGTCCAATGGGAAGAAATGGAGCATATTTTTTACAATCCCTAGCTAATTGTTTGCAAGCTTCCTTAGAAAGGACTGGGAACAGCCTATGGAGGCTTTAGGTGGATTACTGGAAATGTGTATATAACCAACAGGTTTTGTCAGTTATTGTCATGGCCCTTATGGGCCAAGTAATTTGATCCACTGTTTTAGTCATGGTAAATGACTAATGGTCATGGTAAATGAGAATGTGCCCTGATTGATAAGTTGGATACAAAGAGGCATTTTCTTGCTTCTAGAATAGTGTGGATTATAGAAATCAAAACATCTAGTGGTTTGGTTAGATCTAGCTTGCAACAAGTTTAAGCAAGCTGGAGAATTAACTGGACACAATATTGGCTATCTGTAAACAGGTTAATGGGTTGTAGAGAACTAGAAGTTCTAGATATTGGGGGGGACCACAATAGCTGTCTCTCTGAAACATCTGTTGTTTATTGGAGATTACATCCAAAATTACAATGGTAATGGTTCCATTGGAGGTGGCACCAGTGAAAGCTAACATAGCTTCAGTAATGGGCTTAGTGGACACAGGGTTTATATATTGTAAGGTTAATTGGTTCAGAGTCTGGAGAAATTTTTCTTGAGTCAAGTGACCGTTATGCCTGGGTATCTTCTTTAACATATATAGTATAGAGGGATTATTTGTAGTAGAAAGTTTAATTACTCTTTTGAGATCGGGAGTACCAATCTATCAGGCTCTAATCCATAAGTACCTACACTCTGCATTCTTGGACTTTGTACTAATGTGGCTAGGGCATTGAGTGGGCTGCAGATCTTAGGTATAGTGTTGGAGGGCAAATTTATGCATTCTAATATATGTTGTTTAGGTTGTCATAATACCCACGTAGAAAGGCCTGGGGTTGCCAAAGTGATGGCATACAGATTCTTATTTGCGTCAAATATGAATAATTAATGTACCAAATGCCTCATTAACCAACAAAATTGCGTGTATTGCCTCAGGAATTAGCATCCTCAAAGAATTTGGTTGCGGGTCACCTTTAAGGCAATTGAATAAGGGAGTAAGTTGTGATGTAATTATCTTAAGCCAGGGTCTTATGCAGTTAGTATGTCCTAATTGTATCTGAAGATCATTTAAAGTTTTTTTAATCTGGATTGTAAATAATGGGCCTACTAGGGCTTATGGTGTTAGGGAGCACCAATGTTGCTGAAAGAGTGTAAGGTGGAATCTTTTGTACCTTTGCAAGTGCCATACAAAGTCTGATAGACTTTAAACTGTTCTGTAAGATCATTAAGGCTCATTTTATATCATGCTCCTTAGTATCAACTAGCAGGATATTATCCATGTAATATACTACTGTTAAATGTAACCTAGCAATGGGTTAAAACCCTGTAGTACATACATTTGACATATGGTCAGACTCTTTTTTATCCCCTGAGGGAGGACTGTCCCCTGATACTTTTGTGTTGGTACCATGTTATTGGTGACACAGTGAAGGCAAATTATTCTCTATCTGGTGAATGTAGTGTAATACTGAAAAAGCAGTCTTTAATGTCTAAAATTCTAATCAGATGACCCATGGGTAAATTGGTAGCCCTTGGTAAACTGGGCTGTGTGGTGCCCATTTTTTTTTTTTTCATAATAGCATTAATACCCCTGAGATCACGGAGAAGCCTGAATTTTCCTTTTGTTTTCTATGATGAAAATGGGAGTATTATATGGATTGATAGAGGGATCTATTGTCCAGCTTTCAATAGTTTCTTTATCAGAGACATTAAATGTGACAATTTGTCTTTACAGGCCAGTGTTCAATCCAGATAGGACCTTCATGATGCCATTATAGTTTAATGGGAGGTAATGAAGGAACACTGGCCCTTAGAAATGGGGTTGCTTTTCTTTCACCTCTCACATGTTTGGATCATTTAACTGTGTCTACAATATCTTCATAAAATGCCTTGTAATCAGTAGTAAGAACAACTCTTATGTGCATAGTTCAGAGAAAGGATTATACTCTGATCATGGAGGGGATCCTGGCCAAAGAAGCTGGGGGTTGTTATGGTTGTCTATTTTCTCCTCATCTATCTGTAATTGCTGCATTAGTTTAGATATTGAGGAGTAAATCTGTGACTTAACTATTTCTATTTTACTTTCTGTTTTCTCCTATCGTGCATCAAGAGGTTGAGACTCTGCCTTTGATGTTAAACTAAGCTCTTTCTCTTTCTTCTTGTGTTTCCTCTCTTGACACCCTATTTCTGCTGGTATTGTGACCATGACCTGACAAGGATGGGGCTTATGGTGGAATAAATACTGTTGGATGGTTGTCATGATGGGGAAAAAAAATTAGAGGTAGGAACCATCCTGGTCTGACCTATTCTTGCCTAGATTGAATTGTGATTCTTTCCCATATCTCTGGATCAAATACATCAACAGCTTTAACCCAAGGATTAGTGTTCAGTACTATATCTCAAAATTTTTGGCTTCCTTTTTATTTAATGTTAGTCCTCTTATACTAAGAAGGGTATAAAACAGCTGTAGCTGCAAGTTCTTCATGGAGCTAGTAAATTGCCCATTCTTCCCCCAATATCTAGGGGGTCCTACACCCATGCCTACCTGCTTGCTTTAGGTCCCTGTTTGTGGCACCAAATGTGGAGTCTTTTGGTCCAGACAGGATCCACTGAACAGTAGAGGAGATTGTGATGATGGTGTCAAAGAATGACCTCCAGAGGCCAATTTCAGAGAACTGAATCTACTTTATTGTTATATAAGCATGATTATATTTTTAATATTTGTTGGACAGAATATGTCTGAGGGTTGGAATGTCCAGTGGTTTTACAACATGTGTAGGGATGAAAACCAATGGCCTAAAAATCACTGGCAGAAAAAGAAGAGGAAAAGAACATGCTGAGGATAAAAGGGGTGCTAGGTTATCATAGTGATGGGGCTAAGTGTGGTTAGTGATCCAACCACAGTATCTGAATTTACTGCTGAGACATGAGAGCCTCTCACATAGGCAATATAAAACTTTTCACATTTAATGTTTTCAACATTAATTCATTTAAATTCTGTTTACATGGAATGCTTCAATTTTATTTTGAACTCTGTAGAAAACATGTTTGTTGGGTACAGTAGCATTCATTGACCTTATTTTTTTTGAGATTTTTTTCTTTTTTTTACTTTTTTAATTGTAAACAAATGGAATACATGTTGTTTCTCTGTACATGGCGTAAAGGCATACCATTTGTGTAATCATAAATTTTACATACAGTAACGTTGTTTGATTCATTCGGTTATTTTTCCTTTCCCCCCACCCCTCGCACCCTTATTTTCCCTCTATACAGTCCTTCCTTCCTCCACTCTTCCCCCCTCCCTAACCCTAACTCTAACCCTAAAACTAACCCTTCCCTTTCCCCATTATGTGTTGTCATCCACTTATTAGCGATATCATTTGTCCTTTGGCTTGTTGAGATTGGCTTATCTCACTTAGCATGATATTCTCCAATTTCATCCATTTGCCTGCAAATGCCATAAGTTTATCATTCTTTATGGCTGAGTAATATTCCATTGTATATATATACCACAGTTTCTTTATCCACTCATCAATTGAAGGGCATCTAGGTTGGTTCCACAATCTGGCTATTGTGAATTGAGCAGCTATGTACATTGATGTGGCTGTATCTCTGTAGTATGCTGATTTTAATTCCTTTGGGTATACGCCAAGGAGTGGGATAGGTGAGTCAAATGGTGGTTCCATTCCAAGTTTTCTAAGGAATCTCCATAATGCTTTCCAGAGTGGCTGCGCTAATTTGCAGCCCGACCAGCAATGTATGAGTGTACCTTTCTCCCCACATCCTCGCCAACACCTGTTGTTGCTTGTATTCTTGATAATTGCCATTCTAATTGGGGTGAGATGGAATTTTAGGGTTGTTTTGATTTGCATTTCTCTTATTACAAGAGATGTTGAACATTTTTCCATATGTTTGTTGATTGCTTGTAGATCTTCTTCTGTGAAGTGTCTATTCATTTCCTTAGCCCATTTGTTGATTGAATTATTTGTATTCTTGGTGTAGACTTTTTTGAGTTCTTTATAGATTCTGGAGATTAGTGCTCTATCTGAAGTATGATTGGCAAAGATTTTTTTCCCACTATGCAGGCTCTTTCTTCGCATTGCTGATAGTTTCCTTTCCTGAGAGAAAGCTTTTTAGTTTGAATCTATCCCAGTTATTGATTCTAGCTTTTATTTCTTGTGCTATGGGAGTCCTGGTAAGGACGTCTGGTCCTAATCCGACATGTTGAAGATCTGGACCTACTTTTTTTTCTATAATCTGCAGGGTCTCTGGTCTGATTCTCAAGTTATTAATCCATTTTGAGTTGAGTTTCGTGCATGGTGAGAGACATAGGTTTAGTTTCATTCTGTTAAATATGGATTTCCAATTCTCCCAGCACCATTTGTTGAAGAGGCTATCTTTTCTCCATTGCATATTTTTGGCACCTTTGTGTAGTATGAGAAAATTGTATTTATTTGGGTTTGTGTCTGTGTCCTCTATTCTGTACCATTGATCTACCTTTCTGTTTTTGTACCAATACCATGCCGTTTTTGTTACTATTGCTTTGTACTAGAGTTGAAGATCTGGTATTGCAATACCCCCTGCTTCGCTCCTTCTGCTAAGGGTCGCTTTAACTATTCTGGGTTTCTTATTCTTCCAGATGAATTTCATGATTGCTTGCTCTATTTCTGCAAGGTACGTCACTGGGATTTTAACTGGAATTGCATCGAATTTGTATAGCATCTTGGTAGTATGGCCATATTGACAATATTAATTCTTCCTATCCAAGGACATGGAAGATCTTTCCATCTTCTAAGGTTTTCTTTAATTTTTTTCTGTAGTGTTCTGTAGTTCTCATTGTAGAGGACTTTCACCTCTTCTGTGAGATTGATTACCAAGTATTTTATTTTTTTTTCTTTTGATGCTATTGTGAATGGGGTAGTTTTCCTCATTTCTCTTTCTGAAGATTCATCATTTATATATAAAAATGCATTGGATTTATGAGCATTGATCTTGTAACCTGCTACTTTACCGAATTCACTTATGAGTTCTAAGAGTTTTCTGGTGGAATTTCCATGTTCTTCTAAATATATAATCATGTCATCAGTGAACAGGGATAGTTTGAGTTCTTCTTTTCCAATTCGTATCCCTATAATTTTTTTTGGTTTGCCTAATTGCTCTGGCTAGAGTCTCAAGAACGATGTTGAATAGAAGTGGTGAAAGAGGGCATCCCTGCCTTGTTCCAGTCTTTAGAGGGAATGCTTTCAGTTTTTCACCATTTAAAATGATATTAGCCATGGGCTTAGCATAAATGGCCTTAACAATGTTGAGGAATGTTCCCACTATCCCTATTTTTTCTAGTGTTTTGAGCATGAAGGGATGCTGTATTTTATCAAATGCTTTTACTGCATCAATTGAAATAATCATGTGATTCTTGACTTTAAATCTATTGATATGGTGAATTACATTTATTGATTTCCTGATGTTGAACCAACCTTGCATCCCTGAGATGAAACCCACTTGATCATGGTGCACTATCATTCTAATATATTTTTGTATGGGATTTGCTAAAATTTTGTTGAGAATTTTTGTGTCAATGTTCATTAAGGATATTGGTCTGAAATTTTCTTTCCTTGATGAGTCTCTGTGTGGTTTAGGTATCAGTGTGATATTGGTTTCATAGAATGAGTTTGGGAGGGTTCACTCCTCTTCTAATTTATCGAATACTTTGAGAAGTATTGGAATGAGCTCTTCTTTAAAGGATTTGTAGAACTCGGCTGAGAACCAATCTGGTCCCGGACTTTTCTTTGTTGGTAGGCTTTTGATGACTTCTTCTATTTCAGTACATGAAATTGGTCTATTTAAATTGTGTATGTCCTCCTCGTTCAGTTTAGGCAATTCATATGTCTCTAGAAACCTGCTGATGTCTTTGAAATTTTTTATTTTGTTAGAATATAGATTTTTCAAAATAGCTAATTATGTTTTTTATTTCAATCCTGTCTGTTGTGATATTTCCTTGTTCATTCCGCATTTCAGTGATTTGGATTTTCTCTTGTCTTCTCTTTGTTAGGGTTGCTAAAGGTTTAGCAATTTTGTTTATTTGTTCAAAGAACCAACTATTTATTTTGTCAATTTTTTGTATTGTTTCTTTTGTTTCACTTTCATTGATTTCAGCTCTCAGTTTAAATATTTCCTGTCTTCTACTACTTTTGTTGCTGGTCTGTTCTTCTTTTTCTAGGGCTTTGAGCTGTAGTGTTAGGTCGTTTATTTGTTGAATTTTAGTTCTTTTATTAAATGCACTCCATGAAATAAATTTCGCTCTAAGTACTGCTTTCATAGTGTCCCAGAGATTTTGATGTGATGTTTCTTTGTTCTCATTTACCTCTAAGAATTTTTTAATTTCCTTCCTAATATCTTCTGTTATCCATTCATCATATAATAGCATATTGTTTAATCTCCAGATCTTAGTTAGCTTCTGTGTTTTACTCTTTCATTTATTTCTAACTTCAATCCATTATGATCTGATAGAATACATGCTAGTGTCTCTATCTTCTTGTATTTGCTAACATTAGCTTTGTGGCATAATATATGGTCTATTTTAGAAAAGGATCATGTGCCCCTGAGAAGAAAGGTTATTTGCTCTTGGTTGGATGGTATATTCTATAGATGTCTGTTAAGTCTAAATTATTGATTGTGTTATTGAGATCTATGGTTCCTTTCTTCAATTTTTATTTTGAAGATCTGTCCAGTGGTGAGAGAGGCGTGTTAAAATCACCTAGTATTATTGTGTTATGGTCTATTTGGTTTCTGAAATTGAGAAGGATTTGTTTGACATACATGGATGAGCCACTGTTTGGGGCATAGATGTTTATGATTGTTATATCTTGCTGATCTATGCTTCCCTTAAGCAGTATGAAATGACCTTCTTTATCCCTTCTGACTAACTTTGGCTTGAAGTCCACATTATCTGAAATGAGGATGGATACTCCAGCTTTTTTGCTGAGTCCATGTGCATGGTATGCTTTTCCCCATCCTTTCACCTTTAGTCTATGGGTATCTTTTTCTATGAGGTGAGACTCATGCAGGCAACATATTGTTGGTTTTTTCTATTGAATCCAATCTGCCAATCTATGTCTCTTGATGGATGATTTCATGCCATTAACATTCAGGTTTATTATTGAGATATGGTTTGGTTTCCCGGTCACTTGGTTCATTTTTAAAATTTTATTTGTGTATTTATTTATTCATTTGTCACGACTTGGTTCCTCCTTTATTTGACAATTCCTTTAGGATAATTTTCCCTTGGCTGATTTGCTTCTTTGATTTTCATCTCTTCCTCATGGAATATTTTGCTGAGAATGTTCTGTAATGCTGGCTTTCTTTTTGTAAATTCTTTTAGCTTTTGTTTATCACGGAAGGATTTTATTTCATCATCAAGTTTGAAGGTAAGTTTTGCTGGGTATAAGATATTTTGTTGGCATCCATTTTCTTTCAGGGCTTGAAAAATGTTGTTCCAAGCCCTTCTAGCTTTTAGGGTCTGGATTGAAAAATTTGCTGCTATCCGTATTGGGTTCTCCCTGAATGTAATTTGCTTCTTTTCTCTCACAGCCTTTAAAATTCTGTCTTTATTTTGTATGTTAGGTTTTCATTATAAGTGCCTTGATGTGAGTCTGTTGTAATTTTGTGTGTTTGGAGTCTTATAAGCCTCTTGAACTTGATTTTTCTTTCATTCTTCAGAGTTGCGAAATTTTCTGATATTATTTCATTGAATAGATTGTTCATTCCTTTGGTTTGTTTCTCTAGGACTTCCTCAATCCCAATAATTCTTAAATTTGGCCTTTTCATGATATCCCATAGTTCTTGTAGATTCTGTTCATGATTTCTTACCATCTTCTCTCTTTGATCAACTTTGTTCTCAGGGCTAAATATTTTGTCTTCAATGTCTGAGGTTCTGTATTCCAGGTGTTCTATCCTACTAGATATGCTTCCTATGGAGTTCTTAATTTGGTTTATTGTTTCCTTCATGTCAAGGATTTCTGTTTTTTTTTTTTCAATACCTCTAACTCTTTATTGAAATGATCTTTTGCTTCCTGTATTTGCTCTTTTAATTGTCGATTGGTGCGATCATTCAATTCTTGCATTTGCTCTTTCATCTCATCATTCAGTGCATGCATTTGCTCTTTCATCTCATCGTTTGCTTCCCTGATCATTTTAATTATGTACATTCTGAACACCTTTTCTGTCATTTCTTCTGCCATGCTGTCGTTGGGTTTTATTAATGTAACATCTCGATTTGTTCGTGGCATTTTCTTTCCTTGTTTTCTCATATTGTTCAGGTATCAGTGGACCGCTGAGATATTGCAGATTTCCTCTATTGACTTATAATGTCCCTGAAGATTTCTATATATCCCCTCTTAGCCTTCAGTAGGCTGAATCTTGGAGGAAGTTGATAATGCAGTGCTCCACAAGGATGCTGCCTCTCTAGGAGTGGTGGCCTTCAGGTGGGGTATATTCCCTGCTTGTGGGCAGAAGTGCCTTCACTTGTTGACCGATGGTCATCCAAAGGGGAGCTAGGTTCGGGCTGAGGCAAGGCCTGTTTTGGCCTGTGTCTCTGGTTTTACAGTCCTTGTGGGGAAACCTCACCCGGCAGGGAAGGCTCATCCAATGGGGAGGTCTCACTTGTCAGTTCCCCTCCTAAAGGTTCCCCTCAATTTACAGCTTCTGCCTGGGCTGGGCTGCCTTCCTCTGCAATATTCCCAGGGGCCTGGCCCTACCTCCTTCTCCTGGGAGCCTCACCCTTCACAGATGAATCTCCTTAGATTGTCCCTCCTCAGAGAATCTGCCCGCAGTTCTGGAACCTTAGCTCCACCCCTAAGCATGTCTCTGTGTGGCTCTTCCACCAAGAAGCCTCCTAGATCCTGGGACCCTGCTCTGCACCTAATCACCTGACTATGTGTCTCCTCCTGTGAGCAGTCACCTGGGGCCCCGTACAATCACTCTGAGTCCCAGAGACCCGCTGCATGCTTCTTCCTCCAGACAGCTGCCTGGTGTTCCGGTGCAGTCACTAGTAGAAGAAGCAACTCACTGCATGACTCCTCCTCCCACCAATCACCTGTAGCCCTGGGCAATCACTCCGAGTGGAAGTGACGCGCCCCATTCCTCCTCCTCCTCCAGGTAATCCCCCGGGTGTTCAGGAGCGGTCACTCTGAGTGGCTCTGAATCCATGTGACCTGCTGCATGCCTCCGGGCAGCCACCCGGAGCTCTGGTACGGCCACTCGATTCCAAGCGACCCACCATGCTTCTCCTCCAGGCAGCCCCCCAGTATTCAGGAGCAGTCACTTTAAGTCCAAACAACTCACCAATTGCCTCCTCCTCTGAGCAATCGCTTGGAGCTCTAATGCAGTCACTGCGAGTCAAAACGACCTGCCGCGCTCCTCCTCCTCCTACTCCTCTGGGCAGGCCCTGGTGTTCAGAAGCGGTAGCCTTCAGTCCAAACAGCTTGCCACATAGCTCCTCCTCTGGCACCTGCCTATAGCTCTAGTATAGTCACTCTGAATCCAAGCAGCCACGCTCCTCCTCCTACTCCTCCGGGCAGGCCCTGGTGTTCAGAAGTGATCGCTCCAAGTTCAAACAGCTCGCCATGCAGCCCCTCCTCTGGCAACCGCCTGCAGCTCTAGCATAGTCACTCCGTATCCAAGCGGCCGCCCTCCTCCTCCTCCTCCTCAGGGCCGGTCCCTGGTGCTCAGAAGCAGTCACTCTGAGTCCAAACAGCTCACCGCGCAGCTCCTCCTCTGGGAACCGCCTGCAGCTCCCGTGCAGTCAACCAAATCCAAGCGGCCACACTCCTCCTCCAGGCAGGTCCCGGTGTTCAGGAGCGGCCACCCTGAGTCCACACAGCTCTCCTCGCCACTCCTTCCCTGGGCAGCCGCCAGAGCCCCATTGGTTGCTCCAGTGCTGTGCTGAGCAGCCTCCTCTCCAATGCTCCCAGTTGTCCAAGTTCACTGCTCCAGTGGGGGGAGGGGTGTCTCACCGGGCAGCTCTAATTCACAAAGTTCCCAGTGTTCCGGGACTACCGTCCCATTCGGGACACCTCCCCAATGGGAGAGACTCACCCGGCTGCTTTGAGTTGGCCCCAAGTCTCTCAATATCTCCTCTTTTGAATCCTGAGTCCTGGAGCAACATGAAACACAGCCACCCTCTAGTCCACCATCTTGAAAAACGTCTTTTGCAGGTTTTTAGTATATTAATCCAAATCCTCTTGTCTTTCAGAGTTTGTGTTGTAAAGAAGCATTGGAATTTGAATTGGTTTACCTCAAAATGTAACCATTCATTTTGTCCATGTACCATAAAACTCATTCAATATTTAAAGCATTTTTAATATAATGTGCATTGCAATAGATCTATTGTAATTCAGTTGATTTGGAGTCCTATCAGCATCTTCTTTTGAATTTACATATCATTCATAAAATTGGACAATATTTCAATTTCTTTCATTGGAATATTTTTTTATTCCGTTAATTGTATTTTGGAGTATTCATCAACCCTAATGGTTCTTCAATTTGGTTTCTTGAATATTCTTTCATGGTAACTTCACATCTTTAACTTATGGTCAACTTTTAGATATATGATTGAAGCCAGAATTGGGGAAAGGCAGTTAGTATAGAAATAGGGAATCGGGTCAGATGGAGGAAATGGAGGCCATGAAAGACATCTGTCTCTGGAGACTGCCATGGGATAATGGAATGTCAAGGACCTGCAGAACCCATTGATAACCAAATTTACCTGCCCTTGTCAGAGACCACAGGCAGGAAGATGCTGATTATTGCCCCCTGGGCCCTTACCTGCCTGAATCACTTGGGCCTTCCCCCTGCCCCATCCACTTTTCACTTTTTAAATCTCACCTGCAAAACGAGGCCTAAATCCCTTAGGCAGGAAGGAAAGAGATAAGGGGAAGAGAATGGGAGAATAAAACCCAAAAAAAGGACAGGATTTGCTCATCACATGGATTCCGACTTTGGGTCTCCTTCTTCGACCCGGGAGAAGTCTGCTTTTACTTTTCTTTATTAAAGCTGCATTTTTCACTCTACATTTGCCTCGGTGTGCTTCTCCAGCATTATACTTCAACACCTGAGGAAGCAGAACTCATCACCGGTAAAGAGCGGTATCATGATTATATAGTATAACTTTTATTTCTAAAAGTAAACTATATTCAAATTAGTCTAATCTGGACTGGAGTTGTGAATCTGTTGGAGAACCCATCACAATCATTTATAAATAAATAAATAAAATTAGACAATCCATTTCCAAATTTTATATTTTATATATATATATTTTTTTTAAGCAATGTAATCTATTGGTCATGCTACATACTGCATTTTTTTCTATCAATAATTTGTAATGATTCTACTTTTGATTTTAAAATTTTTAATTGCAAAATTGTTTTATTTTTAATTATTTGATAAACATGACTGTGGAGTTTATTCTGATATATTATGCAAATCTGAAGTATGTTTTATTCTAATAAGGATCTCATTCTTATATGTTATATGTGGCATTTCACTGGTCATATATTCATTTATGAACATACGAAAATTATGTCTGATTCATTCTATTGTCTTTCCTATTCCCATTCTCCTCACTTTCCTCATTTCCTTTTCTATAATTCATTCTATTATCTCCTTCTTTTGTGTTTCTGCATAAACATATCAGAGAATATTTGGAATCTGCCTATTTTAGCTTAACTTATTTTGCTCAGCATTATAGTATCCTGTTTTATTGATTTACAAGCAAATGACATAAGTTCATTCTTCTTTTTGGCTGACATGCAATCCATAATGCATATATACCACATTTTTCTTTATTCATTCATCCATTGAAGGCACTCACTTTTGTTCCATAAGTTGGTTGTTCTGAATTGAGATGCTATATCAATGGAGAAACAAAACTGTAGTATGCTAATTTCACTTCATTTTGGTATGTACTGAGGAATGAATTATCTGTACCAAATTGTGGTTTGAATCCATGTTCTCTGAAGTATCTTCATACTGTTATCCATAGTAGTTGCAACAATTTCAAGTCCCACCTGCAATGTATGAGTTTATCTTTTTCCCAACATCCACATCACCATTTATTGTTTATTTTATTTTTGATAACTGCCTTCCTGACCGGACTGAGAAAAATCTCAGCATTGTTTTAAACTAAATTTATAAAATTACATATGTTGATATTCTTTATTTATTTGAAAATCATTTGTATTTTTTCTGTGAAGTGTCTTTTCCTTTCTTTTGTTCACTTATTGATGCAGTTATTTATTATTATTTTTGGTGTTATTTGATTTTTGTAAATCCTGAATATTAATGATCTATCTGAGGTTCAGTAGTTAAATATATTCTCTAAATCTGTACACTCTCTCTAAATGTTCTATTTCCTTTCCATGAAGAGTTTTTTTTTTAATTTAAATACCATATCATTTATTTATTATTAATTTTATGTCTTCTGCTTCAGGAGTTCAATTATTGAAGTCAGTTCCCAAGCCAACATGATGGAGAGTTTGGTCTACATTTTGTTTCCAATAGTTGCAAGTTCTCTGATTTAATGATTAAGTCTGTGATCCATTTTCAATTCATCATTGTGCAGGGTGAGAGATACATATAAATTTTTTTCTATTATATATGAAATTTCCCAGGAACATATTTGAAAAGAGCTATTTTTATACTATATATTTTTATGAGAACTTTGTCCACTCTGAGATAACTGCAATTATGTGAGACTTTCTCTGTCTTGTTCCATTGGTCTTCTTCTGTGTTTTTGTGACAACACCATGTAATTTTTGTTACTGTAGATCTGCAGTAAATTGAAAACATTATTTCTGGCTTTATTTTTCTTGATGATGATTGCTTTGAGTATTCTGAACCTCTTATTTTTCTAATAAAATAAATGAAAACTTATTCTATTTCTATATGAAGAACATCATTGGACTATAATTATTGCATTAAATCTATGTATTGCTGGTGGTAATATGCATATTATGGCAATATTAATTCTCATTGTTGAAAACATAGGTGTTATTTTCATGTTCTCATGTCTTTTTCAACTTTCTTCTTTAGTGCTTTGTAATTTTCACTGTCATCTTTTACCTATTTGTTAGATTGATTCCCAATTATTTTATTTTATTTTTTGAGGCTATTGGGAATGGGACAGTCTCTGTAGTTCCTCTTTTGGATGCTTAAGGATTGGTGTATAAAATTGCAATGATTTGAGTTTATTAATTTTATTCTGCTATATTGAAGAATATGCTTATGAGTACTGAAATTTTCTCGTGGAAATCTTCTACATATGCACTGTTTTGCTGGCAATAGGAACAGATTGAGTTCTTTTTTAACTGTTCATATTTTAAAATTTCTTTATTTTGCCTAATTGCACTGTCCTGGTTTTCTAGGAATATTTTGAATGGAAGTGTTGAAAGAGGGCATATCTGTCTTTTCCTATGTTAAAAAAATGATTTCAGTTTTTCTACACTTAGAATTAGGTTGGTCTAGGCTTCATCAAATAGAGATTTTACAATGTAAATACATGTTTCTGTTATGCCTACATTTTTATTTTGTGGTGTTTTGAGAATAAGTGGATGCAAAATTTTGCCAAATTCTTCTACTTCATGTATTGAGATAGGTTTGTGATCCTTGTCTTTAAATTGTTTGATGTGATGAATTACAGGTAGTAATTTCATATATTAAACCAGCCTTGCAACCCTGGGATGAACTAAATTTAATTATGGTGCACTTTTTCAAATACAGTTTCATATGTGATTTGCCAGTAAGTTTTGTATCTACCTTCAAAAGGGATTATGACCTGAAATTATCATTCCTTCATTGTGTCTGTTCGATTTTAGTATCAGAGTGATACTAGCTTCAAGGAGTGAATTTGCAAGGGTAACCTTCTCTTCTGTCATAAAACAATTGAGAAGTATTGGTATTATATACTTTGAAGATCTTAAAGAAGTTAGATGAGAATCTGTCAGGTGTTGAAATTTTCTTTTGTGGTAGGTTTTGAAGGTGCCTTTAGGTTTATTTCTAAAATTGATGTTTTAAAATTTTATATATCCTCCTAATTCAGTATGATTAAGTCATATGTTTGTAGAATTTTTTTTGAGAATTATCTATTTGCAGTATGGAATATCAAAATTGTATTTGATTACAATCTATTTCAGTAGTGCTCATGATGATATTTCCTTTTTCACCAAAATATTAGTAAATGAAGTTTTTTTATATTTCTTCATTAGCATTACTATAGCTCTACCTCTTTTACTTATTTTTTCAGAGAACCAACTTTGTGTTAGATTACCATTTTCTAATTCATATTTTATTTTTATAGAATTTAGCTATAATTTTAATTATTTCTAATCTTCTGCTTTTGTTGTTATTTTCTTCATTCCCAATAGCTTTGAGATATACATTATCATATTTGTTTCATGACTTTCTACATTTTTAATAAAAAGTCTCAATGTGTTGAACTTTCCTATTAGTACTGCCTACATAGTGTCCATGAAAATATTGTATGTGGTGTTATTCTCATTTATTCCTAAGTAATTTTTAAAATTTTATCCCAGATATTTTCTTCTATACATCAATCAATCAATAGCATATTATATAATCTCCAAGTGACACATTAGCTTCTACTTTCAATTTTATTTTTGATTTTCAATTTAATATCCTTATAATCAAATAGAATTCAAAAATCTCTACTTTGTATTTGCTAAGAATTACTTTGTAGGCTGTGTGGTCTATTTAAGAGAAGAATCCATGTGTTGCTAAGAAGAATGAAAGTATATTCAATCTTAGATGCATGAAATAATGTTTTTTAGTCAAAATTATTAATTGCATTTCTACAACTTCTTTCTTTAGTTTTTGCTTGAAGAATCTATACAGTGATGAGAGAGGTGTATTAAACTTACCTATTGATATTGTGTTGTGATCTATTTAATTATTGAATTTATGGGTGATTTTCTTGATGCATGTAGATGCTCCATTTTGGGGGGCATAAATATTTATGACTGTTACAATTGATATAAATTTCCCTTAGAAAAAGCACAAAAAGACATTCTTTCCACCTTTTGATTACCTTTGGCTTGTTGTCCACTTCATCTGATATGAGGATTGAAACTCCTACTTTTTTTGTGATCTTTGCAAATGATAAAATTTTCCCATTGTTTTACCATCAGTCTGTGAAGATCTTCTCTTTTTTATCTCAAATTACAGAGCAAGGGAAAATGTGCTTATAAAACTAAAAAAAAATTTCATATGACAGAACAGAAGAGATAGTTTTCTGCCTTCTCTGTTGAGAGAAAACAAGAAATCAGACAGGTGGTTCTCAGCAAAATGGATAAAAACAACAACAAAAGGACAGACTTTACTTGAATTAAAACTGGATTTTCTGAGGAGACCAGGAACTCAGATGTTGAATACAATAAAATAAGAAATAAAAATCCCAGCAGCACAGTCACTGCCATGACCATGCAGGCAGAAACACAAGCAAGGGTGAGCTGTCAATTAGAAAAAATGGAGTGATAAGTTCACTAAATATTCCACATTTTTAGGAGGCCTGAGGCATGTCTGAATATGGAGTATTTAAGAACATTGCCCTAATAAACTAAAATGTATGCTGCACACTAACCTTGTGTATGAAAAAATCCACCACATCTTGAGGTGGCATGCAGAGGACAAAGGAAGGTACCATTTTGCACCTGCAGCATGTAGAACAGTAGCTGAGGAAACCGGTTTCTAGCAAACTCATATTTAATGCTTGCGGCCCCAGCTTGGAAAGATGTATCTGGCAGGGAATACTGAAGAGCAGTGGTAGGAGATGTTGAACTTGGACTTTAAACCATAGACCATAAAATGTGAAGGTTAAAGATGATGTAGGGGACTAAAATTTAGCTCTTTCACCACATGCGTGAACACACATGAGATCCCCTAGAGTACAGTTTTCTAGCATGAACAAGCAATTACTGGTCCCTGGAGTTGTGCTGATTTAAAATCTTCAGAAAAATTGGCATTCAATGAAGGTCCTACTGCCCACCTAATGCTAGATACAATTTCCAGGAATTATTCCAGTGGGATTATGTTTCTCACTCCAGCAGTGCAGAGAGTGAAGCTTCATGCTCCTCATGACTCTGCATAAAACTGTTAAGAGGGAAGCTGTGAATCATTTGAACAACAACAGAAAGAATTTGTTAACATCATGGATATTATTTCTCCTTTTTTTCTTTTGTTTTTCTCCTATTATGTAATACACAGGACTAGATTTCCTGTACATATATCACAAATCCTGCTGTTTCTAATAATTGTCAATTTCAAGTCTGATAATAATAAGAAATATTTAAAGAGTCTTGTGATCTAGTGGAGCTGATTTGACTTTGGAATCAGACACAGTTCATCCTGAGTCCCAGCCCACCTG
>NW_027632406.1:0-28132 GCF_902686455.1 Sciurus vulgaris
ACCTTTTTAAGTTACAAAACTTTGGCAAAGCAATTCAGTACTCTTTAATACAATAACATATTATTTATGTTGGAGTCATATTTTAGACTTAGTAATAATTTTAACTCCAAAATTATCATTAAGTACCATATCAAAACAATGGTTTCTAGGACAGCAGATTATTTTATACAGTTTAATGTATTCTAAAACTCTATGATTTCTCATTTTAGAGTGAGTTCCCTCATACACACTATTCTATTGTGTATTACCAAAGTGACCTTGCTTGGTTCTGTGTTTGGTCCAGAGTCAGGTACAGTTCCAAAATCTGGCAAATGTTAAAATTATATTCTAAGGAGACTCAATGTCAATACCAATTTTCCCAAGTACTCTTTAAAAAAATTGTTAAATTTTTACATAAATACTACAATTTTAGAAATGAGTCATTTCAAGCTCACGAACCTCAGATGATTCCTTGGAGTTTAGAAGCCTTGAATCTTTGTTTGGATATAATGTCATATAACCTTACTCCAGATTATTTTTAAAATTCTACCTCAAATACAATTTTTTTTATTGTAAACAAATGGGATACATGTTGTTTCTCTCTTTGTACATGGTGTAAAGGCATATCATTTGTGTAATCATAAATTTACATAGAGCAATGTTGTTTGATTCATTCTGTTATTTTTTCCCTTCCCCCCACCTCTTCTACCCCTCTTTTCCCTCTATACAGTGCTTCCTTCCTCCATACTTGCCCCCCTCCCTAACCCTAACTCTAAACCTAACACAAACACTTCCCTCCCCCCCATTATATGTCATCATCCACGTATTAGCGATATCATTTGTCCTTTGGCTTTTTGAGATTGGCTTATCTCACTTAGCTTGATATTCTCCAATTTCATCCATTTGCCTGCAAATGCCATAATTTTATCATTCTTTATGGCTGAGTAATATTCCATTGTATATATATACCACAGTTTCTTTATCCACTCATAAATTAAAGGGCATCTAGGTTGGTTCCACAGTCTGGCTTTGTGAATTGAGCAGCTATGAACACTGATGTGTCTGTATCTCTGTAGTATGCTGATTTTAAGTCCTTTGGGTATAGGCCAAGGAGTGGGAAAGCTGGGTCAAATGGAGGGTCCATTCCAAGTTTTCTAAGGAATCTCCACACTGCTTTCCAGAGTGGCTGCACTAATTTGCAGCCCCACCAGCAATGTATGAGTGTACCTTTCTCCCCACATTCTCGCCAACACCTGTTGTTGCTCGTATTCTTGATAATCGCCATTCTAATTGGGGTGAGATGGACTCTCAGGGTGGTTTTGATTTCCATTTCTCTTATTACTAGAGATGTTAAACATTTTTCCATGTTTGTTGATTGCTTGTAGATCTTCTGTGAAGTGTGTATTTATTTCCTTAGCCCATTTGTCGTCTGGATTATTTGACTTCTTGGAGTAGAGTTTTTGAGTTCTTTATAGATTCTGTAGTTTAGTGCTCTATCTGAAGTATGATTGGCAAAGTTATTCTCCCACTCTGTAGGCTCTTTCTTTGCATTGCTGATAGTTTCCTTTGCTGAGAGAAAGCTTTTTAGTTTGAATCTATCCCAGTTATTGAATCTTGCTTTTATTTCTTGTGCTATTGGAGTCCTGTTAAGAAAGTCTGGTCCTAAGCCGTCATGTTGAAGATCTGGACCTACTTTTTCTTCATTAATCTGCTGGGTCTCTGGTCTGATTCCGAGGTCCTTATCCATTTTGAGTTTAGTTTCGTGCATGGTGAGAGATATGGGTTGTTTCATTCTGTTACATATGGATTTCCAATTCTCCCAGCACCATTTGTTGAAGAGGCTATCTTTTCTCCATTGCATATTTTTGGCACCTTTGTCTAGTATGAGAAAATTGTTTTATTTGGGTTTGTGTCCATGTCCTCTATTCTGTACCATTGATCTACCTTTCTATTTTGGTACCAATACCACGCCGTTTTTGTTACTATTGCTTTGTAGTAGAGTTGAAGATCTGGTATTGCAATACCCCCTGTTTCACTCTTCCTGCTAAGGATTGCTTTAGCTATTCTGGGTTTCTTATTCTTCCAGATGAATTTCATAATTGCTTGCTCTATTTCTGAAAGGTATGTCATTGGGATTTTAATTGGAATTGCATTGAATTTGTATAACACTTTAGATAGTATGGCCATTTGACAATATTAATTCTTCCTATCCAAGAACATGGAAGATCTTTCCATCTTCTAAGGTGTTCTTTAATTTCTTTTTTAGTATTCTGTAGTTCTCATTGTAGATGTCTTTCACCTCTTTTGTGAGATTGATTCCCATGTATTTTATTTTTTTCGAGGCTATTGTGAATTGGGTAGTTTTCCTAATTTCTCTTTCTGAAGAATCATCACTTATGTATAAAAATGCGTTGGATTTATGAGTATTGATCTTGAAACCTGCCACTTTACTGAATTCACTTATGAGTTCTAAGAGTTTTCTGGTGGAATTTCCAGGTTCCTCTAAATATATAATAATGTCATCAGTGAACAGGGATAGTTCAAGTTCTTCTTTTCCAATTCGTATCCCTTTAATTTCTTTGGTTTGTCTAATTGCTCTGGCTAGAGTCTCAAGAACGATGTTGAATAGAAGTGGTGAAAGAGGGCATCCCTGCCTTGTTCCAGATTTTAGGGGGAATGCTTTCAGTTTTTCACCATTTAGAATGATATTAGAAATGGGCTTAGCATAAATGGCCTTTACAATGTTAAGGAATATTCCCACTATCCCTATTTTTTCTGGTGTTTTGAGCATGAAGGGGTGCTGTATTTTATCAAATGCTTTTTCTGCATCTATTGAAATAATCATGTGATTCTTGACTTTAAGTCTATTGATATGGTGAATTACGTTTATTGATTTCCTGATGTTGAACCAACCTTGCATCCCTGGGATGAAACCCCCTTGATCATGGTGCACTATCTTTTTAATATGTTTTTGTATGCGATTTGCTAAAATTTTGTTGAGAATTTTTGCGTCGATGTTCATTAAGGATATTGGTCTGAAATTTTCTTTCCTTGATGAGTCTCTGTCTGGTTTAGGTATCAGTGTGATATTGGCTTCATAGAATGAGTTTGGGAGGGTTCCCTCCTCTTCTATTTTATGGAATACTTTGAGAAGTATTGGAATGAGCTCTTCTTTAAAGGTTTTGTAGAACTCGGCTGAGAACCTATCTGGTCCCGGACTTTTCTTTGTTGGTAGGCTTTTGATGACTTCTTCTATTTCAGTACGTGAAATTGGTTTATTTAAGTTGTGTATGTTCTCCTAGTTCAGTTTAGGCAATTCATATGTCTCTAGAAACTTGTTGATGTCTTCGAAATTTTCTATTTTGTTGGAATATAGATTTTCAAAATAGCTTCTAATTATGTTTTGTATTTCAATTTTGTCTGTTGTGATGTTTCCTTGTTCATTCCGAATTTCAGTGATTTGGGATTCCTCTCGTCTTCTCTTTGTTACTGTGGCTAAAGTTTATCAATTTTGTTTATTTTATTGAAGAATGAAAATTATTTTTTCAATTTTTTGTATTGTTCTTTTGTTTCAATTTCATTGATTTCAGCTCTGAGTTTAACTATTTCCTGTCTTCTACTACTTTTGGTGTTGGTCTGCTGTTCTTTTCTAGGGCTTTGAGCTGTGGTGTTAGGTCATTTATTTGTGGAGTTTTACTTCTTTTATTAAATGTGCTCCCTGAAATATATTTCCCTCTAAGTACTGCTTTCATAGTGTCCCAGAGATTTTGATATGATGTTTCCTGGTTCTCATTTATCTCTAAGAATTTTTTAATTTCCTTCCTAATATCTTCTGTTATCCATTCATCATATAATAGCATATTGTTTAATCTCCAGATGTTGGAATAGTTTCTGTGTTTTACTCTTTCATTTATTTCTAACTTCAATCCATTATGATCTGATAGAATACATGATAGGGTCTCTATCTTCTTGTATTTGCTAACATTAGCTTTGTGGCATAATATATGGTCTATTTTAGAGAAGGGTCCATGTGCTGCTGAGAAGAAAGTGTATTCGCTCTTGGTTGGATGGTATATTCTATAAATGTCTGTTAAATCTAAATTATTGATTGTGTTATTTAGATCTATGGTTTCTTTGTTCAATTTTTATCTGGAAGATCTGTCCAGTGGTTAGAGAGGCGTGTTAAAATCACCTAGTATTATTGTGTTATGGTCTATTTGGTTTCTGAAATTGAGAAGGATTTGTTTGACATACATGGATGAGCCACTGTTTGGGGCATAGGTGTTTATGATTGTTATATCTTGCTGATTTATGCTTCCCTTAAGCAGTATGAAATGACCTTCTTTATCCCTTTTGACTAACTTGGGCTTGAATTCCACATTATCTGAAATGAGGATGCATACTCCAGGTTTTTTGCTGAGTCCATGTGCATGGTATGTTTTTCCCCATCCTTTCACCTTTAGTCTATGGGTATCTTTTTCTTTCAGATGAGTGTCTCGTAAGCAACATATTGTTGGATCTTTCTTTTTAATCCAATCTGCCAGTCTATGTCTTTTGATTGATGAATTCAGGCTTTTAACATTCAGGGTTATTATTGAGATATGATTTGGTTTCCCGGTCATTTGGTTCATTTTTTAAATTTTATTTATTTATTTGTTTGACACAACTTGTTTCCTCCTTTATTTGACAATTCCTTTAGGATAATTCCTCCCTTTGCTGATTTGCTTCTTTGTTTCTCATCTCTTCCTCATGGAATATTTTGCTGAGAATGTTCTGTAATGCTGGCTTTCTTTTTGTAAATTATTTTAGCTTTTGTTTATCATGGAAGGATTTTATTTCATCATCAAATTTGAAGGTAAGTTTTGCTGGGTATAAGATTCTTGGTTGGCATCCATTTTCTTTCAGGGCTTGAAAAATGTTGTTCCAGGCCCTTCTACCTTTTAGGGTCTGGATTGAAAAATCTGCTGATATCCGTATTGGTTTTCCCCTGAATGTAATTTGGTTCTTTTCTCTTACAGCCTTTAAAATTCTGTCTTTATTTTGTATGTTAGGTATTTTCATTGTAATGTGCCTTGGTGTGGGTCTGTTGTAATTTTGTGTATTTGGAGTCCTATAAGCCTCTGGAACTTGATTTGCCATTTCATTTTCACATTTGGGAAATTTTCTGATATTATTTCATTGAATAGATTGTTCATTCCTTTGCTTTGTTTCTCTAGGCCTTCCTCAATCCCAATAATTCTTAAATTTGGCCTTTTCATGATATCCCATAGTTCTTGTAGATTCTGTTCATGATTTCTTACCATCTTCTCTGTTTGTTCAACTTTGTTTTCAAGGTTAAATATTTTGTCTTCAATATCTGAGGTTCTGTCTTCCAGGTGTTCTATCCTACTGGATATGCGTTCTATGGAGTTCTTAATTTGGTTTATTGTTTCCTTCATGTCAAGAATTTCTGTTTGGTTTTTTTTCAATATCTCTAACTCTTTATTGAAATGATCTTTTGCTTCCTGTATTTGCTCTTTTAACTGTCGATTGGTGCGATCATTCAATGCCTGCATTTGCTCTTTCATTTCATCATTCAGTGCATGCATTTGCTCTTTCATCTCATTGTTTGCTTCCCTGATCATTTTAATTATGTACATTCTGAACTCCTTTTCTGTCCTTTCTTCTGCCATGCTGTCATTGGGTTTTATTGATGTAACATCTAGATTTGTTTGCAGCATTTTCTTTCCTTGTTTTCTCATATTGTTCAGGGATCAGTGGACTGCTGAGATATTGCAGATTTCCTCTATTGACTTATAATGTCCCTGAAGATTTCTATATATATCCCCTCTTATCCTTCAGTAGGCTGAAGTCTTGGAGGAAGTTGATAATGCAGTGCTCCACAAGGAAGCTGCCTCTCTAGGAGTGGTGGCCTTCAGGTGGGGTATATTCCCTGCTAGTGGGCATAGGTGCCTCCACTTGTTGACCAATGGTCATCCAAAGGGGAACTAGGCTGCAGGCTGAGGCAAGACCTGTTTGGGCCTGTGTCTCTGGTTTTACCATCCTTGTGGGGAAACCTCACCCAGCAGGGAAGACTCACCCGGTGGGGAGGTCTCGCTGGTCAGTTCCCTCCTAGAGGTTCCCCTCAATTTACAGCTACCACCTGGGCTGGGCTTCCTTCCTCTTCAAAATTCCCAGGGGCCCGGCCCTACCTCCTGGGCCTAGGAGCCTCACCCTTCGCAGATGAATCTCCTTAGACTGCCCCTCCTCAGAGAATCTGCCCACAGTCCTGGAACCTTCACTGTTCCCCTAAGCGTGTCTCTGTACCTAATCGCCTGGCTATGCGGCCCCTCCTCTGAGCAGCCACCTGGGGCCCCGTACAATCCCTCTGAGTCCCAGAGACCTGCCACACGCCTCTTCCTCCAGACAGCCCCCCAGTATTCCGGTGCAGTCACTAGGAATCCAAGAAGCTCACTGTGTGCCTCCTCCTCCCTGCAACCACCCGTAGCCCAGGGCAATCAATCACTCGGAGTCGAAGTGACCCGCCCTGTTCCTCCTCCTCCTCCAGGATCCCCCCCGGGTGTTCAGGAGTGGTTGCTCTGAGTGGCTCTGAATCCACGTGACCCGCTGCACATGTCCTCTGGGCAGCCGCCCGGACCTCTGGTGCAGCCACTCAAGACCAAGGGACCCACTGCCCTCCTCCTCCAGGCAGCCCCCCTGTGTTCAGGAGTTGTCGCTTTAAGTCCAAACAACTCACTATTCGCCTCCTCCTCTGAGCAGCTGCCTGGAGCTCTAATGCAGTCACTGCGAGTCCAAACGACCCACCGCGCTCCTCCTCCTCCTCCTCCTACTCCTCAGGGCAGGCCCCAGTGTTCAGAAGTGGTCTGAGTCCAAACAGCTCGCCACGCTGCTTCTCCTCTGGCAACCGCCTGTAGCTCTGGTGCAGTCACTCCGAATCCAAGTGGCCCCACTCCTCCTCCTCCTTGTCCTCAGGGCAGGCCCCGGTGTTCAGAAGCAGTCGCTCTGAGTCTAAACAGCTCGCCATGCCACTCCTCCTCTGGCAACCACCAATAGCTCTGGTACAGTCACTCCGAATCCAAGTGGCCGCGCTCCTCCTCCTCTTCAGGGCAGGCCCCGGGGTTCTGAGTCCACACAACTCTCCTCGCCGCTCCTCTCCTGGGCAGCCACTGGAGCCCCAGTGGTTGCTCTGAGTCCCAGCGCTGTGCTGAGTGGCCTCCTCTATGACGCTCCCAGTTGTCCGAGTTCACCGCTCCAGCGGGGGGAGGGGCGTCTCGCCCGCTGCTCTACTTCACAAAGTTCCCTGCATTCCAGAACTACCATCCCATCCGGGACGCCTCCCCTATGGGAGAGATTCACCTGGCTGCTTTGAGTTGGTCCCAAGTCTCTCAATATCTCCTCTTTTGAATCCTGAGTCCTGGAGCAACATGAAATGCAGCCACCCTCTAGGCCGCCATCTTGAAAAACCTAAAATATAATTTTTAATGACAAATAAATACATTGTCTGCTTGGAGAGACCTAGGGACCTGATGCATCCTGACTTTTTCATTTCTCTACAAATGCTGCCACCACCATTTGTATTCTTATGCTTCTTTTGCCAAAGCTGTTTGTAAGTCTCTCATCCCCTGAAATATTTGTAAAGAAATATTAGTTCTTATAAGTTCCACTGTTTTCTCTACAGGATCAACTAAAGAATACTCTTGCAGTTTTTTTTTATTCTTGCTGCACCAATAAGAGACTTCAGGGAAGGAAGGAATTCACCACTGTATGCTGAAAAGCTGTGGCTGCACACCTTTTCAGAGGGATCTATATGTCCGTCCAGCATATCAACTCCAACTACATTGAACTTCATATGGATTGGATATTTCTGCATTGCAGCTGTTATAATTGTTTCCTATGGGTGGTTGAAGACATGCTCCAAGGTCCAGAGCTTCCTGGTGCAGACAGCCCAAGCCCTGTACTACCTATGCTGGGAAACAGTGAGTCACCCAGGCACTGTCCCACCCAACATGCACCCAGTGGGCATATAGTGTGCAGAAGCCATCAGGCCCCAAGAGAAAATATCCCAAAGTGAGATTCCCTTAAATGTTTGTATTTTCCTAGTTAAAGGTTTTCTAATATGTTGTGTTTATATAAATATTTAATACTTTATTAACTATAGTTTTATATTTCTAAATACAAAAATTTTTAACATTGACCAGTATTGTGTATGCTTGTAATAAAACTTCTAATCATAATTTATTATAAAAGGAAAAGTACCAGATTTTTTATTATTTTTATCTAGGGAGTTTTAAAGCTGAGTTCAGTAAGTTGTCATTACACAATAATTACAGAAGATACTCAACTGGTTTATCACTGAAAGACCTACCAGCAAACTTTGTATTAGGTAGGTATATAGATCTGTTATTTCTTTTCTTACCATTCTTGCTGTAATGCACTACATTTAAAGCATTGAGAAACTCTTATGTTTCATATACATTTTTCCCTCCATCTTTCCCTCTGCCCTGCAATATATTGTTCATATGGTTTCAATGCTGCACAAATATGCATTTTCTCATGCCTGTTTGCTTTGAATGCTATATGCTGATCGATAGCAAGTTGTTCCTTTTGTTATCTGTATACAGTTGCTTGCTGTAAATTAGCAGATCCTGAAATAGCTTTATTGTATGTCTAAAATAAAAGTATTTTATGTAAAAAATAATATAAGGGCAACTATCAAATTACTTCCATGTAGACTAGCTTAAAGCAGGCTTTTCTGTTTCTGTCATTATTTTTCTCCCTCTTCTTATTTATGTGGAATACTTGAACATTTTATACTTTTGGTACAACTGAATCTGATAATATCTGAAACTCATTATTGTACTGTCCAGCACTGTGGTCCCAATCTAACATTTCTGATCTTATCCTTGGGAAATGTTTAGCTAAACAGACAGCACTTATATATTTCACTCAGCAATGAATTCATACAGAAGAATGACTTATTCTATCCTCCCTAGGAAGCCATAGCCTTGCAGAGTATATAAGCAAACTGAGAATGACATCTACAGAACAGTATAATTAGTGCTATAAAGCTTATCTGCAGGGAGCAGTGAGAGATCACCAGAGAAGCAGTTAGCTCCTTGAGAATTGCCATGGAGGAAATGGAGTCACATAACCGCAGTCTGATAGTAAAGAATGAAAATATCTATACGCATGCACAGGGAGATTGCTAGTAGAACTCCCTATCCCACAGTTTTGAATGCTTCCTACATTATGAGAGAATAGGAAAGAATAGTTCATAAACAAAACCCAGTTATTTTATTCAAGAGGATTAACTCATTAGGTAAGATTCTCACATCCCAATCATTTAACCTCTTGCATTGTCTCTCACATGAGCTTTTGGGAGACACCTCATATCTGAGTCATAACAGTTTTATTAATACCTATCAATACTGTACAGAGGAACAGAGAAAGAACCTCAGCTCAACAGGGGGATGGACAAGCAGGGGTGTTGAGATTAACTTCTTTCCTGGATTCCAGAATCAGATGGTACCATTCTGTGAGGTGTTATGGGAAGCAGAAACATATGCCTTTAAAAAATGTTGGGGTAAATTTGGCAAAAGCTGAGGCTCACTCCTGCTTCAGTCACAAATAAAGTCATTTACATTCTTTGCCTCCTATTTAGGGACTACTGAGACACAGGAAGACTTGGAATTTTATGTTAAAAAAACTGTAGGATTCATGCCTGTCACTAATATGCTCATCCTTTCACCGTGGAGTTATTTCAAGGTGAAGGACAGACTGAAAGGTAATGATAGGGAAGACCATTTTACTCTTTAAATTATTCTCAGGTACCTCTTCTGACTTCTAGTTTTTGCTGTCACTGAAATATCTTCATGATAATCCACCATGATATTAAGATGGAGCCTCTCTTGACCAGGGTTTTATTTGGTAGACTTTGGTCAATAACTGTCTCACAACAGTCATATACTAAAACCCACTGCAAGGCCTGCTAATCCATACTCTGTGAGCAGTAGCTGACTACTGAGCAGACCTCATGTAGTCAAAGAGACATCTGTGCAAACTCCACTGCAGGTGTGAACTTAGCTGTCTGCCTCAGTTGTCAGTCAGGGCAGTGGTCACATCAAGGGGACATTGGGTCTTTCTACAGACATTTTTAACTATCAAAAATTGCAGGTGTCTGTGCTAGGTTATCTATTAGGCAGGAACCATGGATGTTACTAAACACATCATCATAAACAGGGAAGTCCCTCAACACAAAGAAGCATCTGGTCTCTCACATTAATCATGCTGAAGATCAGAAACCCTGGTATAGATCATCAATGCTAATCAAGTTGGCACTGGCTTTTTTCTTGTTAATTATTTTGTCCCCAGTGCTTCAAGAACAGTGATTGTTTTATAGTAGATGAGGAAGGAAAAAAAAAAGAAAAAATGAAGAGTTAGATCAAGACACATGGCATATTAAAACCTGGAGGCAAGGGAAATAATAATTTGGGCCTGATTCTTGTGCTACAGTCTCTCTGTCAATGAGTTTGAACAGACTACCAAAAGTTTTCCAGTCCAAGTCCAGTTGATGTGAAACCAGATGCCTTTTCTTGAATATCAGGCAAGATTCCTTGTAAGTAGTAACCCCCTATTGAGAAAGTAGTCTTTCCTCCTCTATATCAAGCATGCACAATGAACCATCAAGCACTTCACCTGCATGCACAGATACACACACACACACACACACACACAAATTAGCATGCAGAGCACTGGAATCCGCTGCTCCATACTGGAGCTGGTGACCTGGAAAGTTCTCATGCCAACTGCAAAGAAAACCCATTGACTTCTTCTGAACCCTTACATTCAGAGTGGTCCACTTTATGCTTCACTTCCTCTTCAAAGTTGCAATTAGAGAAAATATAAAATCCAGTGAGAAACAATATCTCGCAAATCATGCTCACTGCCCTCTTGTCTCTGAGAAGTCTGTCCTTGTCCCAAGCATCCTGAACTCCTTCCAGATTAAGGATAAATGGACAGATTATTGATGAGTATCTGCATTCTCTGCTCTGCTGCACAAGCTTTATTTCAAACTGGAAGGTTCTCCATTAAAATGAAAAACTTCTTGTGTTCTGCAGTCACTCAGGAGTCTGGAGTCTGAAGCATGTAATCTGAAAGACCATAAACACAGGTCCTGGACTAGAGGCACCAGAGAGCAGGCTTGCTAGAAGCACCTGCACAGTTACACTTTCTTCTTTTCTGGGAATGGAAACTACTTCTGTTAACCATGCCATTTATTGTTGGTACACTATATCTTTGACATTGGGTCTTTTATGACCCTGAAGGGCATGCCTTCTATGCTGTTTTGTGTGTGAGTGAGTGTGTGTGTGTGTGTGTGTGTGTGTGTGTGTGTGTGTGTATGCAGATTGGGGGAGGTTATTCAGATTGAACTCAGGAGCATTCTACAACTCGCCCACAACTGAAGTAGATCCCTATTATTTAAAGTATTTGAAGTAGATCCCAATATATTTATTAATTTGAATCTCTCATGCCATCAGCAGATATTACAGACCAAAAGCAATATGCTAAAAGATATTATAAAAGATATATTTCTAAAGGGCATGAGATGCTAAAAGGAGTTTTCTGGAGCATAACCAGGAAAATCCTGCTTTTTTGATGATAATAAGACATTGAAAAAGCCTTGTGATATGATGGAGGTATTTTGGTTTTTGAGTCAAACACAGCTCATCATGAGCCCCAGCCCACCTGCTTATTAGTTGTGGAAGTTTGTCCACCAGAAGAAACAGGTATTACAGCCTGGCCTTCAGGTCTACGTGCAAATTGCCAAATAAGTTTGCATTTAATGTATTTAAACAATAGAGTCAAGACTGTGGAAGATTACAGGCTATGTGACTTTACCCTCCTTGGCTCCCCCACCTTCATTTTTATGCTGTCTGATATCTGTAAAGGGAAAGAACCTATGACCAGCATGAAGTGGGAAATAATGATCTACTTTTGGATACTTTCTGGTTGGAGGTTCCTGCTCTCACTCAGGACACTGTTTCTCCTACTTATGAAGTCTGAGGAGAAATATTAATAGTAAACTGTATCCATCAACTGTAGCATATAAAGAGATAGAACAGGTCCTTTAAGTCTCTGACATCAGGGGACTCATAGCTCTCAATTCTGGAATATAGTTACTGTGAACTGAGTTATGATAGAGTTAAACTTGAGGGTGTAGTTCTCAAAACACAAATACTTTATTAGCAGTATTTTATTAGTCACAGATAATATTCTGGATGTGCCAGGTTATATTATTTATATTAATTTTAACTGTTTCTTTTTATGTTATTAATGTGAATACTAGAAATATTTTAATTATCCTTGTGCCTTCCATGTTGTTTGCATTGTACCTTGTTGCTTTAGGGGATTACTTCCCAGTTCAAAGTTCAGTCTGTCTCCTAAATAAGAACAGAAAGCAGAAAAGTCAAATGGAATTTTACAGTAATTTTCATTATATTAATTTCATTCATGATTGGTAAACAGGATATAACCCATAAAATTAAATGACCTTATGTGCAATGTTAAAAGCAAATGTTCTGCTGACTGGGCTAGTTCCCACTTCGGGAAGAAAATTTTGCCTTAAAACAGAAGCAGCCTGAGGCTCTGAGATGCAATTCCCTGACTTAAAAAAAAAAAAAAAAAAAAGAAAGAAAGAAAGCTGCAACCAACAAACTTGTTATTCTGGCTTTATTAATGCCTGCATTGGATAATATTCCTTGTCACTGAAAAAAAAAAAAAAAAGACTCACTGGACTCAGACTCAGGGGGTACAGTCTGCAGCCCTGTTCAAGCAGGAGCAGTTAGTGAGAACTATCCAATCCTGTGTGCAACCAGGGAGGAGGGGCTGTCTTCCACAATTTGGCCCCAGGGGTCCTTTTCTCCTGAGTCCACCATTTTTGCCATTTGGCTACAGGCTTCACTCTCATACCTTGGAATCTTAGTTTACTATACTGTGCAGGTGAGTGTGCAGTGGCATCAGGAACCCGGGGAGGGAGACTGGGGGAGGGAGACTGTTGGAACCAGGAGACTGGCTGTGGTGGGAACAGGAGCTAGCAGAGGGGGACTCTGGGAAGTGTCTGGAGGCTGCAGGCCAGAACCCTCCTCTGGGGCAGTACCCCTCAGTCCTACTGGCCATTCAAGTGGGGAGCAGGTCAGGGGAAGAGATCCTTTACCACCATTCTTATCTTCACAGGGCATCCTCAGGCTGTGCCTCAAATACTATCTGGCAGGTGTGTGCCTGCAGCTGTGTCTTTCCAGTTGCTGGTGATTGACTGGTGGGACGATTATCAAAATCAAATCCCCATATCATTTTCCTTCAGGAGAGGAGCTGTGGTCTACAGGAACCTTCCTTCCTCCTGAGCTAACTTATTGTTCATTTTTACTATCTTCTTCTTCACTTCCTTTTTTCTTTCTTTTTCTTACTGGAAGTTGAATCAAGGGAAGATTTAACACTGAGCTATATCCCTAGTACTTTTTATTTTTATTTTGATACAGAATCTAGCTAAGTTGCTGAGATTGGACTTGTTATGGTGTCATTTACTGGACTTTTATATTGCAATGATGTATATAATATTTACATACATATGGATTTATATATATAGATTTTGTTTATATTGTGATTCCTTATTGCAATAGTATAGTTTCATAATATACATGAATGTCAGGTATAATAAGTATTTCTTTTGCTCTTACAATTGAAAAATTTCTTGGTTAATGTTATGTATAACTTTGTGGATGAATTTTAGAACTTTATACTTTGGTTTCTTATTTTATTAAAAGAAAAGCATGTTAATATTTTATTATTGCATTATAGTTATACATAAAATTTGGATTCATTTTGACATAATCGTACAAGCACAGAATATAATTTGCTTCACTTCAGTACCCAGTAGTTCCCCTTTCCTTCTCCTCATCCCTTCCTCTCTCTTCCATTTATTTATAGTTTTTTAAAAATTACTGCTTCATAGATACACATAAAGATAGAATTCACTGTGATTTATTCATATATATATATATATATACATAGCAAATTTGGTGGGAATATATTGTATTTTAATTTTGGGGAAATTTTTCATTTTTGTAATGATGAGTTTTATCATCTACACATGGGATGTGTAATTGAGTCTTTAATGAGCATCTGATGATTTTTATTGTTTTATAAAATCTATGTACATTCTTTCTGAACATGTATATATGTGAAATATCAGTGAATAATACACCTACAAAAAATTAAACATGGTGTTTTATACTATTTTAAAAACTGGATATACTGTGACCAAAATGTGACTGGCCCTTAGTGACCAGTTTTCTCTGAAGTTATTATTTATCTCTTCCAAGATGTACATTCTCTTGTACCATCTCCCTTGGTTACAAGTGTTTGGATGAATACTGTTGTGTCCTTACATTATCATAGTCACATATGCTGTCATTTCAGTGAGTCTCTGTGATGGGGAGTATGATATATCTTCAACAACAAAACAGTTTCCACAATTAGATAACTTAATCTCTTCTCGAGGTTATGAGTATTCACTTGTTTTATATCTTCATCAATACTATTTGATTTAGTCTCTGATGGAATTTTATTTTATATTTATCTAATTTTTAAAGATGTTGAACTTTTTATGATTATTGAACACTTAGATATCCCCTGTAGTAATTGGCAGTTCAAGGCTCTTGTTTGCATTTCTTTGTAGTTTCTGGCATCAAAGATATGAAAATGAATCCAAAAAGGCAGATAGAGTTTGATTTCAAGAAAAAAAAGGGTATTAATTATTTAAAAAATAATTTGCCTTGTGGGGTCTCTCGGTCCAGCTGAAACCCACCAAATAGTTGAGGAGGGTGTGGAAAGGGAGTGTAATAAAGACCTCCGGAGATCAGTTTCAGAGAACTTGATCAACTTTATAGTAACATGGGCAGGATTATATCATCAAGCAGTCGCTGGACAGAATATCTCTGAGAGTTGTTGGACCTGATGGGCTTACAACACGTGCAAAGATTATAAAAAATGGGCTGAAATGTCACTGGCAGAAAAAGTAAGAGGAAAGAAATGTGGCTGAGGATGAAAGGGAGCTAGGTTACCATAGTGATTGAGCCAAGTTCGGTTAGTGTTCTAACCACAGTATCACAGTTCAGGCCCTGAGAATCTCTCACATAGGCAATGTAAGCCTCTTTCCACCTCATGTTCCCAACATTGCTTTTTTTCTTCCCCTGAGCATATAATGTAGGTTTCTTTTCTGTTTATATTGAAGGTTATTTCAAATGGAATTCTAGGGTGTATCTTTGGAAATTCTAACAAAATAAAAATAAGAAAAATCTCTCTTCCCTATCGCTGCAGGAAAATGAATATATTTTCTTAAAATTATTTGTAAGTAAATTGTTGGATGACACATTTAGTGAAACATTCACTCTTCTTCCTTGACGTTTTTTTTTTTTTTTTAATGTTTTTGACAGTGAATTATGCATTCTATTATCTGGATTTTGGAGATTAATACAAAATCATATGGGATAAGAACTGGAAAATCCTAGAAATATGCGTAAATGGTTCTTTACTGAATGATATATTATGACAATGCCAACAGAAGGACTTTTATTTTTTTAAAAATAGTTACATAATTTTTCTTTTCAATTTCTTATAAGCCTTATAGATTTATTTATTTACTGAGTCATACTCAGAGCCTGGGCCTGTGTTGTGATTTGTTGCATCATGCAATCTCCAAGCATTTACCCTCATAAGTTATCTGGGTTGATAGCTGTTTCTGAAGATTTCCTTAACATGAAAGAAGGAAAAATATTTGTTTTACTCCTGGGATGTCTTCTCTAGGCACTCTCTTCAAAATGAAGAAAAAATAATATTTCTCCAGACTGACATTCCCTATGTCAGAAGCAAACAAGGCTTTGAGGAACTTTGAAGGGATTTCATGCAGTTCTGTCTCTGGGTAGTTTTTGGGTGCTGCTGAGTTGCCATTTAGTGTCCAGAAACCTGAGTTGTCTCATTTCTACAATGAGAATAATTTTAGAGGACACAGATGGATAATGCTCTTATGTAAGCCACTAATACATGTATTTAGCCACCCTTGTCATCCACGTTCACAAATATTAAAGGTTTAATCTTCCTTGTCTGAATTCCAGGTTCCAATTCTCTGGCAGTTCAACTTATTTTGTTTCTCCTTGTCTTTTTTTCTCTGTGTCCCCAGTAAGAGTTCTCGGCTTCATGCCTCTATTGTCCATGTTCAGCTATGTATAGAAAAGTCTTAGAAACCTGTATTATTTGCTAAATGGTAAAGAAGTGTCCATATTATTTTTGGCTAGTGCCTGTCCTTGTTATAATCTGAACCAGGACTTCTCTAGATCCTGAAAAGGGAGTCCCATAACCAATCAGGTATAAGAAATGTGTGTGTATATATATATATACACACACATATATATACATATATACAAATATAGGCATACACACACACACACACATATATATATATATATATATGGACATAGGTGCAGACAAATCTCTTGTCTGCATTTCTTTTAGGTGAGTAATACAATACCTTACCAATTTTTCTTTTATTTTCAGGTTCAAAAAAACAGGAGAGATACTGCCCTGAGAGCAGGGAGTTTTACCAAGAAAGTTTCCAGAAATGAACATTTTCCCACTCAATGCTGGTCATGGTCCATTCCATTCCAGATAGCAGACAGTATATTACAAATTATATATATGTGTGTATATATATATATATATATATATATATATATAATATAGTATGTACACCCACACACACACATACACACAATCCTTCTTTTTCAAACAAGTGTCACTAACCAAGTCCTAAATTAACAACAAAAGTTGTTTGAGTTACGTGGTATATTGGAGATATTTGTATTTGGGATTTCAAATTAGACACTTTTTGTGTGTGTGTGTGTGTGTGTGTGTGTGTGTGTGTGTGTGTACTGGGGATTGAACACCCAGGGATCCTTAACCAGTGAGCCACATACCCAGCCCTTTTTATGCTTTATTTAGTAACAAGGTCTTGCTGAGTTTCTGAGGTTGCCTTTGAACTTGCTATCCTCCTACCTCAGCTTGCCAAGCTACTGAGATTACAGGTGTGTGCCACAATGCCTGGCAACACAATTTATCTTGATTCCAAGTCCACGTGCTTATTGAGAGGTTTTCATTGTAGGAAGAAAAAAATGTCATAGACTGGACATTAGGTCTAAGGCCAAATTACAAAAAAGTTTGATGTTAATGCATTTAAATAATAGACTCCAAGCTTTGTATCTGAACACATGAGCCACAACTACTGCAAAGAACTGAATCCTTCACTTATAACTTACAAAAGATTGGTCAGGACCTTCATCTTCCTGAGATCAGAGAAATCATAGTTATCAAATTTTGAAAATGTTTCTGTAAACTGAGATATTCTGGAGGCTTAACATAGTTTTCAGTGTGTGCTGTTCCAAAAATGCATATTCTAAAGTAGTAATATTTTGTTGGTCACATAATGGTAATATTCACATAGTGGATATGTTGGGTTATGTTATTAAACTCAAATTCTACTACTTATTTTAATGTGAATAGTAAAAAAAAATTTAATTACCCTTGAAACTCACATATTATTTTCTTTAAATATTACTGTCTTAGGGGATTCCTTCCCAGTTTCATGTTCAATATGTTTTCTCACAAAAGAGAGCAGGGTAGTTAAATGAAATTTTATAGGATTGTCACTTTATTATTTCCAACCATGAATAATATATAGACACATATAATCCACAAATTGAAAAGGCCTTATATGTAAGGTTAAATGCAAATGTCTTCCTGGCTAGAATGGACCCCACTTCTTCAAGAAAATCTTGTCTTAAATTAGCTGCAGCCTGAGGTTCTGGATTTCAATTCCCAGCACCTGAAGAGAAAAAAGCTACAGCAAGAACCCGCCATTGTGAACTCATTCATTTATGCATTTGATATCACCACCTCTTAGAAAATTCACTAGATTGAGTCTGATTATGTTAAAACATAAGCCTTCTCCAATCAGGAGCCCTAAAATAAGCATTGTCTAATCTAGCACACAGGAAATAAAGAGGAGCAGGCTTTGACAATCTGGTGTTGCTTTTGTCTCTGGAGCCTGCTAGTGTTGATATCCATCTCTAGGCTCCCTCTTTTATGTTCAGGTGACCTGATTTGCTCTGCCATGAAGATGCTGGAAGATCTTATAGAATGAAAACTGGTCCTCTCCAAAGCCAGTGATAGGTGAGTGTGCTGTGGCATATTGAAACTGAGGGGTAAGGCTGCTTAAAACTGGCTGCACTGATTATGGTGGGAACTGGCAATTTCAGACTGGAATCCCTGTGGTAGTCTCTAGTGTCTGCATCCTGGGTCCTCTTCTGGGGAAGGTCAGCCCTGAATCCCCACTGGACAGTCAAATGGGTCATATGTCAGCAGTAGACTCTGGAAGTCCTATCCTATCCCTGCAGAATATCTGCAGACCCTACTTGAAGTCCTATATAAGCGCATATGTGGCAGCATTCCAGCACCTTCCCAGATTATGTGGTGGATTGTGAAGTGAGATGAGCATCAGATTCACAATGCCATGTATTGTTTTCATGCATGAGAGGGACTGTAGTATATAGGGCTTTCAGTTCTTCCTTCCTCCTGTGCTTGCTTGTCTTTCTTTTTTTGGGGGAATCATTTGCCCTAATGTAGAACTTGGGTTGACCTGTTACTGAAGACTCTCCTTAACATGAAAGAAGGGCAAACAATAGGGTCTCAATTCAAACGGACCTTCTGGGATGTTTTTGCTAGGCTCTCTATTTAAAATGGAGAAGAAATATTATTTTTCTAGATAAATGTTTCCTATATCAGGAGTAAACCAGACTTGGAGAATCTTAGAAGGAATTTTATACAGTTATGTTCTGGGCAGTTGTTAGTCTGACATATAATGCTGAGAAACAATTTGATATCTAGAAGCCTGTGTTTTCTTATCTCTACAATTGGGTGATTTTAGAGGACTCATTTGGATCAAGGCTTCATGGAATAATTAATATTAGTTGCTCCAACAACTGTCAAAATACCTTGAAGTTACTGTGTAGATAGTGCTTAACCATTTTCTGACATATCACCACTTATTTTTTTCAAAATATTATAACCTTTTACATCAGGTTCCTCATATCATCCACATGCCCAGACACAATATGCCAACTCTTGTTTGTCTGAAATCCAGATTCAATTTCTTTGATATTTTATGGTACTTCCAATAATTGTATGTTCCTACTTGGCCTCCATTTGCTGTATGCCCTCAATAAAAAAAAAAAAAAAAAAATTCCGCTGCATGATTCTACAGTGCATGTCCCACTTTGTATTGAAAACATAGGGCTTGGTGGTCCTTTACATTCCTCTAGACCAGCCTGTTTTATAATTAATAAACATTGATTTAACTTCCCACATATTTAACATAAACCTATATTTTTATATATAAAGGTATGTTGAGATAAATTTTAGCTGGTGTTTGCCCTTGAGGTAAACTGAATCAAGATACCCTGGACTCTGGAATGGGAACCCCAACATGATACATTTATATGAGAATGTTTTCTTTGTATTGTGCTATGTAATACACAGGAGTGGATTTTATATACATATATCATATATCCTGCTTTTTTGAATTATTGTCACTTTTCAAGTCTGATGAGAATAAGAAATATTGCAATAGTTTGTGATTGGTGTAACTATTTTGGTTTTGGAATCAGATACAGCTTATCCTGAGTCCCAGTTCACCTACTTATTAATTGTGGGAATACATTTACAGGAGGAAACATATATTAAATCTTGGCCAATATGTCTAACCTCAAATTGCCAAATAAAATTGTATTTCATGTATTTAAAAAACAAAATCAGGACTGTGGAAGATTGCAGGCTAAGTGTCCCTAACCCCAAGGCATCTTCATTTTTCTGCTGTATGATGTCTGCAATGTGAAAACCTGTGGTCAGAATGAAGTGAGAAAGAATGATCTACTTTTGGACACTTCCTGGTTGGAACTTTCTGCTCCCACTCAGGGTATTGTTTCTTATTGTTTTGGGCCTGAGGAGCAATATTATTAGGGAACTCTATCCCTCAAAGCTAGCATTTAAAGTGATAGACCAGGCCCTTTAAGTCCCTGACATAAGGGGACCCATATCCCTCAAAACTTACATGTGGCTACGGTAAAATGAAGTATGCTGGAGAGAGTCAAACTTGAGGGTGTAGTTCCAAAAGCACATGTTCTTCATTGGTAGTATTTTATAAATCACATGAAGGTAATATTCCCAAAAGGCTGCATTATGCTATTTATATCAATTCCAACTCTTTTCATGCTATCAATATGAGTATTAGAAATATTTAAATTACCCTGGCATCTTAGGTGTTGTTTTCATTGGATATTGTTGCCTTAAAGGGTTGTTCCATTTAAAGTTTAGTCTGTCTACTAACAAGAACAGAAAGCAGAATAGTTAAATAACATTTTATATTAATAACCATTATATTATTTTCATTCCTGAATAATATACTCATGTATATAATCCTAAACTGAAATGGAAACATGTACCAGGTTAAATTCAAATGTTCTGATGGTTGGACTAGATCCCACTTCTGGAAGAAAACATTGTCTTAAAATAGCAGCAGCCTGAGGCTGTGGGGTGCAATTCCCAGACCTCAAAAGAAAAAAAAATTGCAACCAAGGACTTATCATTTTGTTCTTATTCATCTGCATTGGCTATTATTCACTGTCACTCACAGGGAAGGCTCCCTGGTCTCATACCCCAGAGGCATACTCAGAAGGCCTGTCCAATCAGGAGCAGTTAGAACTGGCCAATCCTGTGTGCTGACAGGGAATTGTGGGTGGGCTTCCACTGCCTTCTCCATTTCTCCTGTGTCTACCATATCAGCCATTCAGCTCTAGGCTTCACTCTCCTGCTTAAGATTCCCAGGTTGCTCTGCTGTGTAGGGGCTGGAGGTTGCTATGGAGAAGGACGACTCCTGAACACCCAGAAATGGTGAGTGGGCAGTGGCGTGACGAGCCTGGGGAGGGAAGCTTTTGGAATGGCGCTACTGGTTGTGGCAGAAACCGGATATGGCAAACTGGGACTTTCCACAGTCTCTGGAGTCTGCAGGCCTGAGCCCTCCTTTGGGGGCAGTGCACCCTCTGTCTTACTGGCCATCCAGGTGGAGAACATGCCAGTGGCAGAAACCTCTCACTGCCTTCCTTATCCTTGCAGGACATTCTCAAATACTATCACACAGGTGTGTGTCTGTGGCCCAGCATTTTATCAGATGTTGGTGATTTACGGGGAGCCAATTATTGTAATCAAATCTCCACATGCCATTTTCCTGCAGGAGAGCAGCTGTGGTCTGTAAGGACCACGTTTCCTCCTGAGCCAGCGAATTTTCATTTTTCCTTTCTTTTTCTTTTTTCTTTTTGTGTGTGTGTGTTACTGGAAGTTGATCTTCAGGATACTTTACTACTGAGATACAGCTCTAGTAATTTTTATCTTTTATTTTGAGACAGGGTCTAGCTTATTTGCTGAGATTGTCTTGAAATGGTTTGATTTGTGTAGACTTTTCTATTGCAATTAAGTATATTATTTTTAGTTACATATGGATTCATATGTGGATTTAGTTTATACTATGATTCCTTGTTGATTATTGTAGTAGTGTAGTTTCACAATGTACATGAATATCAGGTATTGAGAAGTACTCCTTTAGCTCTTATAATTGAAAAATTTCCTTGCTAAAATTATATATAATTTCATGGATGAATTTTAGAAGTTTATGGTTTCTTATTTAATTAAAAGTAAAGCATGTTGATTTTTTTTATTATTGCACTATAGTTACCCATAATATTTGGGTTCATTTTGACATAATCATATAAGCATGGAATACAGTTTGCTCCACTTCATTACCCAGTAGTTTCTCTTTTCCTCTCCTCTTACCTTCTCTCTTTGATTTATTTATAGTTTTATACATCACTGCTTTATAGATACACATAAAAGTAGAATTTACTGTGATATATTTATATAGGCACATAGCAACTTTACTGGGTATATTATCGGTAAATATGGGGGAAATTTATCTTCCTTGTAATGATGAGTTTTATCATCTACACATGAGATATATGTAAGTGAGTGTTTCATGTGCTTCTGATTATATTTATTTTCTCATAAGTTCTACATATTTTCTTTCTAAACATGTATATGTGTGAAATATCACATGTATATTGCACACGTATAAAACTCAATCATGGTGTTTTATACTATTTCTTAAAGTGAATATACTATAACTAAAAATTTGGATCCTAGTAACCATTTTTCCCAGATAATTATTTATCTCTTCCAAAATTTATATTCACTTGAACCGTGCCCCTGGGATTGTATGGTTGGTGTTTGGATGAGTACTGTTGTGTTCTTACCTGTTATCATGGTAACATGGTATCTTATCTATTGCAATTTTAGGAAGTCTCTGTGAGAGTGAGCAACATATATCTTCAATAACAAAAGTCTCCACAAATAATAATAAACTCCTTGAGTTTATAAATATTCATGTGTTTTAATATCATCAATATTATTTTGTCTGTGATGGAATTTTATATTTCTCTAAATATTTTGAATATTTCTTTAGATTTTGATTTTTTTTATGATTATTGAAGATTTAGATATAGATATCCCCTATGTTAATTGGCAGTTCAAGGCATTTTCCTGCATTTCTTTTGTGGTTTCTGGCTTCAAAGTTAAGAAAATATATCCAAAAACGAAGATAGTATTGGATTTCAGGAAAATAAAAGGTTTAGCATTTAATTAATAAAAAATTTACATTTTTATTCCCCTGCATTTTATTGTGGCTATCTTGTATATTTTGGCTTTGGAGCTCATTTCAAAGAAAATTCTAGGGCTTATATTTGAAATTCTAATGGGATATGTAAGTAAGGAAAATCTCACTTCCCTATGGCTGCAGGAAAATGAATATATTTCCTCAACATCATTGTTAAGTAAATTGTTGAATGACACATTCACAAAAATATCCACTCCTTCATTGAAGATTTTTTTTTAATGTTCTGGACAGTGAACCATGCATTGACTTATCTGAATTTTGGGCTTTAATATAAAATCATATAGGATAAGATTTGGCATTACAAGAAATATGTATTGTAATCTATTGTTTTCTAAATGATATGTTGTAGAGATAGCAACAAATGGACGTTTATTTTTAGAAATAATTCCATACATTTTCTTTAAAATTTATAAGCCTTTAAGATTTATTTCTCTTCTTAATCATACTCAGACTCTGGTCGTGTGATGTGCTTTCTTGCACACTTTAATCTCCACACACATACCTCATAAGGAATCTAGGTTGATAACTCAGTTTTTGAAGAGTTACTTAACATGAAAGTAGGAAAAAATATTTGTGTTGTTCCTGGAATGTCTTCTCTAGGTTCTCTATTCAAAATGGAGTGAAAATATTTCCTCAGACACATCCTCTACAACAGGAGCAAATCAGCCTTTAAGGAGCTTTGAAGAAATTTTATATGGTTCTGTCTCTGGGTAGTTCTTTGTGCAACTGAGTTGCCATTTAATATCCAGAAACCTGTGTTTACTTGTCTCTATAATGGGAAATGATTTTAGAGGACACAGATGGAAAATCTTTTTCATGGAGGCTAGTAGTATATGTACGTGCTATGGCCATGGCTGACAAACCACCTGTAAAACACTGCAGAAATTAATTGTTTAATCATTATCTGCCACTCACATGAATTTTCTTTTCAAAGTATGTAATAACATTTTCACTGTAGGCAACAATGTCATTTATATTCCCAACATAAAAGGTTGAATCTTCTTTGTCTTTGTCTGAATTCCAAATTCCAATTCACTGGTGGTTCAAGGTGGTAAAACTAATTGTGTTTCCTTGCACTGCTTTTACTTCGTGTCCCCAATAAAAAGGGTTGTCTGCTTCATGCCTCTATCAGCTATGTTTAGAAAATGACATAGAGATCTGTTTTTTTGTTTTTGTTTTTTTTTTTTTTTGCTGATTTGTACAGGAGGGTTCAGATTACTTCTGGTTGCTGTCATTCCTTGTTATAAATTGAACCAGGATTTCCTGGTCCTAGAAAGGAAGCCCCATAAACAATCAGGTATAAAAAAAAGTTTTGTTTACATGGAATGTATGTGCTTATTCTATATATGCACAACAGTTCAGGCAATACTCTTATCTGCTTTTCTTTCAGGTGAGAAATACAATTCCTTATCTGTATTTTTTCTCAGGTTCAAAATCTGGAGAGACACTGTCCTGAATGAAAGCAGGGAGCTTGGGCTGGGGAGACAGCTCAGCTGGTAGAGTGCTTACCTCACAAGCACAAGGCCCTGAGTTCGATCCCTAGTACCAAAAAAAAAAAAAAAAAAAAAAATAGAAAACAGGGAGCTTTAAGCAGAAAGCTACCAGAGGTAGGTTTTCTCCCTCCAAATGCTGGCCATGGTCCATTCCAACCTCGAAGATACAAGAAAGCAAGCAAAATATATTACAATCACACACACACACACATACACACATACACACCACACACACACACAGAGAAATCCTGCTTTTATTTAATAAGTGCCACTAACCAAGTTCTAAAATAATAAGAAAAGCTGTATGAGTCATGTGATGTAGTGGAGGTGTTTGGGCTTTTAAATTAGACACAATTTCTTTTTGTACTGGGAACTGAACCCAGGGGCACTTAACCACTGAGTCACATTCTGAGAACTTTTAAAATTTTATTTAGTGACAGGTTCTTGCTAAGTTGTTGAGGTTGGCTTTGAACTTGAAATCCATCTACCTGAGCCTTACAAGCTGCTGGGATTATAGGTGTATATACCATGCCTGGCAACACAATTTATCTTGATTCCAAGTTCACTTGCTCATTTAGGGCTTTCACCATAGGAAGAAAAATATCATAGACTGGCAGTTATGTCTAAGGCTAAATTGCAAAATAAGGAGTTGATCTTTAATCGTGAATCCTCACTTGCCACTCAAGTGGGGCATATGTCAGGAGTAGGGTGTCATCTTTCTGTGGAATATTTTCAGCCACTATCTGAACTTCTATCTGAGCACATATATGCCAGCATTCCAGCACATTCCCAGATTGTGTGGTGGATTGTGGAGAGAGAAGATCATCAGAATCACAACTCCATGTATTGTTTTCCTGCATGAGGAGAATTATGATCGGTAGCCTGTATATTTCTCAGTTCGTCCATCTTCCTGAGCTCATTCTTCTGTTTTGGTGGGATGATGATACTGTTCTTTAAACCCAGAGGTCCGTTACCACTGAGTTACACCCATGGAACTTCTTATGTTTAATTTGAAGCAGATGCTGAGTCTGGCCTTAAACTTGTGACCAGACTCATAAAGTTGCTAGGATTACAGGTGTGTGATAACCTGGTTGAATCCTCCTGAATATTCTAAATATATGGGAAGCAAAATGTGAAATCCAGAACCCTGTCTCACAGCTTAAAGCTTTATATATATGTCAATGAAATCCTAAAATTTCAGCTCCCTTATCATATTTTCACTGACAACTTCCCCTATCCTCAATATTATCACTTATTTTTCCTATTATATTTCAAATGAGCACATTATTTTTTAATTATTTTATTTTTAATCAAGAACTGAATAAAACTTTCTATAGGATTTGTTTTCTGGCTGGGTGCAATGACAACTGTGTAAAATCCCAGGGACTCATGTGGCTAAGATTGTAATTCCAAGATCAACATCAGAAATTTAGGTTGAACAGAGGCAACTTAGAAACACCTGTCTCAAATTTTTAAAACACAGACTGGGTATGTAGCTCATACTTAACATGCCCCTGTGTTAAATCCCCATTACCATAGAAAAAAGACAAAAGCAAAGGCTTTTGTTGTTGTTATTATTTATGAGAATTTCACCTGATAGAAAAGCAGAGAAAAATCACTTTACCTTTGTAAAACTATGTGCTTGTATTCTCCTTTTGTCTTTCCAAGGCCAGATACCTTGTCAAAATATCTTTGTGTTGAAAGTTCCCCTGATGGAAATGATGTGAGAAAGTTCTCCTTTTCTCTATGATATTTTCCTGGTACTGTGTTTTAGAACTATATGATATGAGGATCCCACAGCTGGGCACATCAAATGTCTCTTGAGAGTCTAGTGAATATCAGTACTTGGGCCTTATCTTGCTACACAGCAGACTTAATTTTAGGATTATAGATTATCAGGGAAGTAGCTGAGTGCCCTAAATATGGAAGAAATCTCCTGGGGTACCCTTCATCCAAAATGTACTTCAGTTGTTTCCTGACCTTGGATACTGTGAATACTGTTACAGTGAAGATGAGAATGCAACCATTTATTTAACATACTGATTTCAAATACTTTGGAAATGCAACCAGAATTATTATTCTGTTATTTTTTAAAGAACTTTCAACTTTCAAGACTTTTTAAAAATTGGTTTTACTAAATTCATTTCTAACAGTTTAAAGTGTTTCTTTCTTCCATATCCATATAGTTGGGGTACTTTTTATTCTTCCATTTTTTGATAGTAGCCATTTTAACAGCTGCACTCAAGTCACAGAAATTCTTATAGTTGAATGGTGTACTATATTTATGATGCAAGTTTGTTAGAATTGAGGCTGTCTTGTACTCATGGAAAGAAGATGAAGTGATCCTATTTTAGAAATAAACAGGAATCTGTCCTTTTAACCCATTTTCTTAGCTCCTTGTGGGGATTTTAGCTCATGGAAATGCTTGTATACCAATATGGGTTCTCTTGTTTGTGATATACTGAGATATGCACATGTGCATTTGTCATTGCTCCCAAAGCCTAGAGGTTTAGGATGTAGTCCATTGAATGAAAAAATTTGAATTTCAGACAAATTCCTTACAGAAATAATTACTTAGTCCTTGAGTTATTAGTGAGGTGAGCTGAGGGAGAGTGCTCATGAAGTACTTCACTTCCACTTGAGCTGCCAGTCATGGACTGTATTTCCCTGGTTAATGCTTTGGTGCTGAATAGAAAGAAGCTCAACTGCTAGCAACAGCCTTTTGCAGATTATGCTGACAAATGTCTTTTGAAAAATTGGGATCCTTGAGTTTTAACTCCTCTTCCCTTGTCCCATGAAATAAAACCCAGGTTTCTTACATTTTCCAAGAAAACCACTCCTTTTCTCTGAACTTTATAGTCATGTATATCTAGTTTCTTGATCTGTGTGTACCAGTTAAATTAAAATTCAAACCTCAAGAAATTTAGAATTAAATGTGCTATGTTTATGACCCAAACTGTCTTCCTCTACTCAGAGGAACAGTGGATTTAAATATCCTGTCCCAGTTATAAGCGTCATTGCCCAAGGAATGCTAATGTACTAGTATAACCCAACATTTCCTACTCATCTGATGGTAGATTTTTTGTGTGTGTGTGTGGTACTGGGGATCGAACTCAGGGCCTTGTGTTTGTGAGGCAAGCACTCTACTCTACCAGCTGAGCTACTCTCCAGCCCTGATGGTAGATGTTTTTGCTTTACATTCCTCTAATTAATTTATGTTTAAGACAGATTCAAAATAGGAGTAAATATTGATTTGTCATATCTGTGAGTGGATCTAGAGTCAGGAGGTTCATATTTTGCTATATTTTTATAATCATTCCTCTTAATATCTGCTTTCTGGTGGGTGGTGCTGGGGTATAATTCCAGTGTTGCACACATTCTGCACACAATCCCAACCAGTGGTCTGAGCCTCTAGTTCTAATATCTATCTTTTGGATGGATTGTATTATTCATTCACATTAAATAATTTTCTTGATATGATTGTATTTATATGGGCCTTTTTATTGCACTTAACAATAAAAACAATATTTAGATACATATGGATTTACCTATCTAATTTTCTCTATTGTGATTTCTTAGTCTTTATATTACTACAATATTATAATTTTATAACATACATCAGTATCAGGTAATGATAGCTGGTACTTTGCTTTTATATTTCTGAGAGTTCTTGGCTAATTATATATATGTAAAAACTTCCTGGAGAATTTTGGATGTTTTTGCATTGTTCCCTTTTTTAATTTCATTGAGGCATTATTATAGTAGGCTTGGAGTA
>NW_027632405.1:0-33641 GCF_902686455.1 Sciurus vulgaris
TCTATATTCCAAATTGCTCCATCCACTTATTTCAAGTGATATTTAGTTTGCTTCCTCATATTAGCTCTGTTGATTAATGCTTTAATAAAATTTTGTGTTCAAATGTCTTAATTTGTTGTAAATTCGAGGCCTAATTACACTCAGAATTCCCTGTTTGTCTTAATTGATGTCACAATTACCAATTAAAATTTGCAGTTTTTATTGTTCTCAAATCATGAAACAACATTCTCCCAATTTTATTTTTATTCTGAATATTTTTGATATATCCATAAAATTTTGATATTCCATAAAATTTCTAGAATAAGTTTTTTCTCTTTGCAAAAAATATCATTGGGATTTTGAGGGATATTTATGTGGAGTCTCAAGATAACTTTGAAAAGTACAAAGGTCTTTTAATTTCATTTTTCAATTCTGGAAAAAGACTATGTTCAAGACTGCTCAATCAATTGCCATATATGTGTGGATTTTTGAACATCTTTTCCACTTTTGATTTCTAACATTATTCTCTGATGATCAGAAAATAATTGGCATCATCTAAGTAATATTGTCATAGGCTATGCAAGGATTTCATTGTCTCTCAAATTTGTTTTCATGTAAAATCTAGACACACATATATATATATATATATATATATTTTCCTCTTTAAACTTTTGTCTATATTTCTTCTTAAGATTCCCTACCCACATAAAACTTGTTGAATATTGTATTATCATCCAAAATCTACCCATTATTTCCAGATCTCTGTGTCTTTGGAGACAGAAACCAGTTTTCACACAATCTTCAAGGAGCCAGAAATATTGGTGTGTGTTTTACATTTCCCTTATTCTACTGAGTGTGAAGGCAGCTTATAGATATTTTTCTCTAATTTCACAATGCTATATAAGAAAGGAGGAAAGGCTTTGTTTTATAAAAATAAGATGCATTCCTTCCCGGTACTATATTGCTCTCTATAGAAATATAGTCATCTTTGATATTGTGCTCTCTACAATAATTTGTGTAATTTTTATAACATATTTATGATGGTACATTTTTATGTAACATGTTTCTGAAGTAATGATTATCTTGGTTTACTAAACTGCTACACTGCTGATGTCCTGACTTTGCTAACTCTGCTATAATTTCCTGTTATATATACAAAATATATTCATCCCAGTGTACTAAGTAATTTTCTTAAACTTTCATTTATTTCAGCAATGGCATCTCATAATACCAAAGAATTTTCACCAGACCAGAGCATAAGACATATATTTCAAATAGTGTTTAATGGAAAATGTGGAAAGTGCAACCTTGACTATTTACAACACAGGACAATATGGAAAACTTTAAGTGAGAGTGAACAACAAAAATTATATTATCAAAATCCATGCTTCATTCACCAGCAGAGAATTCATACTGGAGAGAAGTTGTGCAAATGTAAAGGATGTGGCAAAACTTTTAATGCAAAATCAGATCTTATTCAACATCAGAGAATTGATAATGGAAAGAAACCTGACCAATTTACAGAATGTGGCAAAGCTTTATATCAAAGATCATACCTTACTCAACACCAGAGAATTTACACTGGAGAGAAGCCCTACCAATGTAAAGAATGTGGCAAAGCTTTCTATCAAAGATCATACCTTACTCAACACCAGAGAATTCATACTGGAGAGAAGCCCTACCAATGTAAAGAATGTGGCAAAGCTTTCTGTCAAAGATCACATCTTATTAAACACCAGAGATATCATACAGGAGAGAAGCCCTTCAAATGTACAACATGCAACAAAGCTTTTAATGACAAATCGAACCTTATTTGCCATCAGAGAATTCATACTGGAGAGAAGCCCTACCAATGTAAAGAATGTGGCAAAGCTTTCTGTCAAAGAACACAACTTACTGAACATCAGAGAAATCATACAGGAGAGAAGCCCTTCAAATGTACAATATGCAACAAAGCTTTTAATCGCAAATCACACTTCATTCGTCATCAGAGAATTCACAATGGAGAGAAGCCCTATCAATGTAAAGAATGTGGCAAAGCTTTCTGTCAAAGATCGTGCCTTACTCAACACCAGAGAATTCATACTGGAGAGAAGCCCTACCAATGTAAAGAATGTGGCAAAGCTTTCTGTCAAAGATCAAAACTTACTAAACACCAGAGAAATCATACAGGAGAGAAGCCCTTCATATGTACAACATGCAACAAAGCTTTTAATGACAAATCATATCTTATTTGTCATCAGAGAATTCATACTGGAGAGAAGCCCTACCAATGTAAAGAATGTGGCAAAGCTTTCTGTCAAAGATCACAACTTACTAAACACCAGAGAAATCATACAGGAGAGAAGCCCTTCATATGTACAACATGCAACAAAGCTTTTAATGACAAATCGTATCTTATTTGTCATCAGAGAATTCATACTGGAGAGAAGCCCTACCAGTGTAAAGAATGTGGCAAAGCTTTCTGTCAAAGATCACATCTTATTAAACACCAGAGATATCATACAGGAGAGAAGCCCTTCTAATGTACAACATGCAACAAAGCTTTTAATGACAAATCGTACCTTATTTGTCATCAGAGAATTCACATTGTAGAGAAGCACTAGCAATGTAAAGAATGTGGCAAAGCTTTCATTGCAAAATCAAATCTTAGTTGCCATCAAAAAATTCATACAGGAGAGAAGCCTTACAAATGTACAGCATGCAACAAAGCCTTTAATGAAAAATCAGACCATAGACACCACCAAAGAATTCATACTGGAGAGAAATCCTACCAACGTAAAGAATATGGCAAAATTTTCTATCAAAGAGCACGCTTTACTCAACACCAGAGAATTCATACTGAATAAAAGCCTTATGAATGTAAAGAATGCGGGAAAGCTTTTAATGTAAAATCAAACCTTATTTGACATCAGGGAATTCATACTTGTGAGAAGCCTTAGGAATATTCAGATTGTTGCAAAACTTTTAATAAAAATTTATGACTAATTAACCACCAGGGAAGTCATACAAATGCAAGGAATATGATGAGACTTTTAATGGAAAAGTACACATTTCTCACTTGCAGAGAAATAATACTGAAAAGAAATCGTATAAATAAAAAGAATGTGACAAATATTTATGTCAATAATTATTTTTAATTTTTCCAATCAGTTATATATGACAGTAGAATGCATTCAGAAAAATTGTACACATAAGGAGAACAAATTCTTCCACAATCTATAAGTGTTGCATACACAAAGTTAGTGTAATCACACATTTATTCAGGATAATTATGTCCAGATCATTTTACTGTCATTCCCCTCCTTACACTGATTACTTTTCCCTCACTACCTTCTACACAATCCAGACCCTTCATTCCACCTAACCCCCATTATGAATCACCATTTGCTTGTCAGAGAAAATATGTGGACTTAAGTTTTTTGGGTTTTACTCATTTCACATATTGTGGTAATCTCTATATCCATGCATTTACTAGAAAATGCCATAACTTTCTTTTTCTTTAAGTGTGAATAGCATTCCATTGTCTGCATATACTATATTTTCCTTATCCATACATATGTTGAAGGCAATCGAGGTTGGTTCCCTAGATTAGTTATTGTGAACTGAGCTGCTATAAAGAATGATGTGGCTGAGTCACTGTAGTATGCTGATTTTAAATCTTTGTGTGTTTATATCAACGAGTGGGAAAACTGGGTCAAATGGTACTTTCACTCTGTGTTTTCTCAGAAATCTCAATAAAATTTCCAGAATGGTTAAATCAATTTTTCAAAGCAAGCAGTAATATATGAGTGTACCTTTTCCATATATACTCAGCAAAACATATTTTTTATGTTTTATTTTTAGAAAATTATCATTGTAATTGTAGTGGGATAAAAATCATAAAGTGGTTTTGAGCTGCATATCTCTAATTGCTAGAGGTGATGAGCAATTTTTTATGTGAGTGGATCTTTTGTAATTTTTCTTCTGTGAAGTGTTGGTTCAGTTCATTACCCCATTTATTGATTGAGTTTGTGTGTGTGTGTGTGTGGTGCTGGGGATTGAACTCAGGGCCCTGTGCTTGCAAGGCAAGCACTCTACCATGTGGGCTACATCCCCAGCCCTGATCTGGTTATTTTTGGTGTTAAGTTTTTGAGTTCCTTATATATTCTGTAGATTATTGCTTTATCTAAGGTGTATATGGTAGATTTTCTTCCATTCTATAGGCACTCTCTTCATGTTACAGATTGTTTTCTTTGCTGAGAAGATTTTTATTTTGAGTCCATCACTTTTATGATTACTTGAATCTACTTCTTGTGATTTTGGAGACTTATTAAGGAGGTCAATTTCTAAGTTGACTAGGTGGAGAATTGGTCCTACTTTTTCTTCTATTATTTGCAGGATCTCTGTTTTAGTGCTTAACTTTACTCACCTTTGTGTTGATTTGTCCACAGGGTTAGAGATAAAGTTATGATTTCATTTTGTTATATACAAATTTCCATTTTCCCGAGCACCATTTGTTCAATAGGCTATCTTTTTTTTTCAATGTATGTTTTTGGTGCCTTAATTTAGTATGAGAAAACCCTATTTACTTGGTTTTGTCTCTGTGTGTTCTGTACCATTGTACTACATGTCTATTTTGGTGCCAATGCCATGCCATTTTTGTTACCATTACTCTCTAGATCTGTGTTGTGATCCCTCCTTCTTTACTCTTCTTATTATGTATCACTTTGGCTATTCTGGGTCTCTTGTTTTGCAAATAAATTTCACAATTGCTTTTTGCAGTTCTTTGAAGAATGTCATTGGTATTTTAGTAGGAATCACATTAAATCTGTAACAGTCTTGGTAGTATGATCACTTTGACAATATTAATTCTGCCTATTCTAGAGCACAGGAGATCTTTCCATCTTCTAAGTATTTCCTCCATTCTCTTATGTAGAATACATCCATTTCCATGGTAGAGTTCTATCTCCTCTTTCATTAGGTTGATTCCCATTTTTTTGAAGTTATTGTGAATGGACTAGTTTTAATTTCTCCAGTTGATTCATCACTGATGTATGGAAATGCATTTGATTTATGGTGTTGGTTTTAGAACCTGCTATTTTTCTGAATATTTTTATTAGGTGTAGAAATTTTCTGATGGATATTTTGGGTCTTTTAAATGTAGAATTGTGTCTTTGGAAAATAATGATATGTTACATTATTATTTTCCTATTCATATTCCTTTAATTTACCTCATGTGTCCTATTGCTCTGGGTAGAATTTCAAGGACTATGTCAAAAAGAAGTGAAAGAGGGCATTCTTTCCTCTTTCAGTTTTTATGGCGAAGGGTTCATTTTTTCTCTATTTAGAATAATGTTATCCTTTGATTTAATATAGAAGACTTTCACAATATTCAGCTAAGTTCCTACTATCCCTTATTCTTCTAGTGTTTTGAACATGAGTGGATCTACATGTTGTCAAATGTATTTTCTCCATCTATTGAGATGACCACATGATTCTCAACTTTAAGTCTATTGATGTGATTAATTATGTTTATTGATTTCCATATGTTGAATTAACCTTGCATCTCTGGGAGGAACCCCATTGCATTGTGGAGCATCATCTTTTTAATGTGTTTTTGTATGTGATTTGACAGAATTTTTTAAAAGAATTTTTGGGTCTGGTTCATCATGGATATTGATCTGAAGTTTTCACTCCTTCATGTGTCTTTGTCTGTTTTTTTTTTTTTTTTTGTATCAGCACAATACTCATAGAATGAGTTATGTAGCATTCTCTTCTTTTCTATGTAGTGGTATAATTTGAGGAGTGTTGGTGTTTATTCTTCTTTGAAGGCATTGTGGAACTCAGCTGAAAATTCATCTCTGGTATGTGGCTTTTCTTGGTTGGTAGAATTTTGATTGCATCTTCAATTTTATTGTTTTTATTGGTTTGTTTACATTGTGCATGTCCTCTTGATACAGTTTGGGTAGTTTGTCTCAAAATTTGTCAAAGTCTTCATAATTTTCTATTTCACTGAAGTATACATTTTCAAAATAATTTTATTTTCTTCTGTACTTCAGTAGTGTCCATCATGATATTCCCTTTACATCATAATTCTAGTAATTTTGGTTTTCTCTCTCTTTCACTTCAATATGTACCTAAGGATTTATTAATTTATCTTCTCAAAGAACCAACTTTTAATTTTCTTAATCTTTCAATTGTTTCTTTTGTTTCAATTTGATTAATTTCAGCTCTGGTTTTAATTACTTCCTGTCTTCTTCTACTTTTGGTGTTGATTTGTTCTTCTTTTTCTAGTGATTTGAGATGTAAAGTTAGGTCATTTATTTGTTGACTTTTAATTCTTTTAATGAATGAGTTCAATGCAGTGATCTTTACTTTTAGGGCTCCCTTCATAGTGTCTCAGACGTTTTGATATATTTTTTAGGTGTTGTCACTTAACTCTAAGTACATTTTAAAATTTTCTTCCTGATTTCTATTGCAGTCCATTTGTTATTTAGGCTCCAGGTGTTGGAGCAGCTTTTATTTTTACTTTATTATTGATTTCTAGTTTCATTCTGTAATGTTCTGACAGAATGCAGGATAGTATTTCTGTTTTTTGCATTGGATAATTGTTGCTTTGTTTTGTAACATATGGTCTGTTTTAGAAAAGAATCCATGTGCTGCTTTTGTGCATTTGATCAATGGTGAATGAAATATGCTATATATGTCTGTTAGGTCTAAATTATTGATTGTATTATTTAATTTGATGGTTTCTTTGCTTAGTTTTTGTTCAGAGGTTCAATCCAGGGGAAAGAAAGGTGTACTAAAGTAAGTAAGTATTATTGTTTTGTATTCTACTTGATTCTTGAAGTTGAGAAGAGTTTGTATGTAGATGCTCCATTTTGGGGGGAATATATATTTAGGATTGTTATGTCTTTTTTATATATGATTCCCTTAAGCAGTATGAAATGTCCTTCTTTATCCCTTCTAAGTTTGGCTTGAAGTTCACTTGATTGGATATGAGGACAGAAACCCCAACTTGTTTATTAAGGCCATATATATGATATTTTTTTTTCCCAAACCTTCACCTTCAGTCTGTGGGTGTCTTTGAGTGTCTCGGTTGAGAAATTAGTTGAAATCCAAATTGACTTTTCCTTATATGTAATTTGATTTGTTTATCTCACAGATTTTAAGGTCTTATGTTTATTCTCTATGTCAGTTATTCTTATAATTTGCTTTGGTGTAGATCAGTTGTAATTGTGTACACTTGTGGCCCTATAAGTCTCTTGTATTTGATTTCCCATATCATTCTTTAGAGTTGGGAAATTCTCTATTGTATCATTGAAAAGACTGTTAATTCCTTAGGTTTTTATCTGCATTCCTTCATCTATTCTGATAAATCTTAAATTTGGTATTTTTATGTTATTCCATATTTCTCAGAAGTTCTGTCCATGGTTTTTTCCATCTTCTCTGGGTCATTAAATTTATTTTAGGGGTATATATTTTGTCTTCTTTGTCTGAGTTTCCAACATCCAAGTGATCTAGGCTGTTGGTGATGCTTTCTATTGAATTTGTAATTTGGTTTATTCATTCCTTCATTTTAAGAGTTTGTGCTTGGTATTTTTTTCACAATTTCTAATTCTTTATTGAGGTGATCTTTCATTTCCTGTATTTTTCTTTGATTTTAGTCCTTATTCTATACTTTACTTCACAGGTCAGTTTGACTATGTACATTCTAAACTCCTTCTCTGGCATTTCTTCTAATGTGTTGTCAGTTGGTTAAGCAGATAGTGTCCAGTCTGCTAACTCAGTTGCCTGTCCTATGCTTTACACAGGAACCCCTGTGCAAAGTGAAAGCCTAACTGGCCAAAAATATTATAGGAATTTTATATTTTCTTAGACATTGTCAGGAGGCTTGAGAAAGGCTGTCTCACAGGCAGTGTTAGGCCCGGTTATGGCCACTGGTTGGCAGTAGATGAATGGTTAATATTGAGGTCTGCATCATTCATTGGTGCAGTTGAAGTAACTGAGGTCTTTAGTATCTTCTCTTGGTGTCTGCAGTTAGCTGAAGCTGTGCTGCTATTGAAGGTGTGTGTGAGGTCAGGAATTATTTCTTTGCAAACTGAGCAACCACAGAATGGTGGGCTCTAAGAATGACTTTGTTCCACTTCAGTTGACAAAGTAGTGTTTAATGGCAACACTTTAATATTCTGTGTACCTATATTTCATTTGAAATCAAATGTCACTTCATTTTACATGCACAGATCTAGTGACAATAAGGCATTTTTAAAGAAATATTAGCCTATTACATATCTCGAGTCAATTGCTCATAATTTCATTTCATCAACTCTATTAAATGCTTTAATTAAAACTAGGATAATTAAAGTAAAGTTTTAATGAGCAACAAATCTGAAGTTATCAATCCTGGAATATTAGTTGAATCATAACTTTCTCTTTTACAACTCTTAAATCTGTGTCCATGTAATGTTTTGAATTGGCAACAGTCATAAGCAAGAAACATTTTAAGTGCTTTTATTATGTAGTATAAAATACTGCTTCTTTATTGCTGCCCTATATATGTATACACCTTGCAATTCTGGGTTAATTGTACTCACTGTAATCCCTGGAGGCAAAGAAATGGCTCAGAAACTTAACCACAGTGATTGCCCATAGTCAGCAGTGAATATTTATCAGATGAGTAGGTAAGTATTTATTGTATTAATTAATAAATAAACCAGATAGCACATGACATCTGGAAATGTGGTGTTGAATGAAGTACATTGGAATGAACGATTTAGTCTCAAACCTGAAAATAGTGACTTTGTGAACTTGGGCAAGTCAGATAACTATCCTCAACAAAGCTGAGATAATGGGATACCTCAGATGAAGATAGTAGTAGCTGCCCTCCTAAGTTCTTGGAGTTATGATTGCGAGTATTTATTTGTTGAATAAAATTGTAGGTGGGAAAACATGATTTCACCTGTAAAGTAAATATCATGTGGTGACATTATTATTTTCATGCCCATCTCTGCTGATTACACTCTAATTAGACACATGAATATACATTAATATTCAGAGTCACCTGCTTCTTATGTCTTTCAGAACTGTTTTTAGATAGATTTCGCAAAATAAATTTTCAGGCTTTTCTAAGTGCTGCCTACATCTGCACACTGTTAGGAATTGTGCTCCATCAGCCCTCCCCTTCCCTCCTCCCACTTTGATGATGTTCTTAGGAAATTGAAACAATTCTAATATTGGCTGGGTAATTAGGGAGGCATCACAACTGTGCATCTCATGTGCAGTTCATTACCTAGTCAAATATGAGTGACTTTTATTAGTTTCTTTGTTGGACCTTCAGTGTCAGATACAGTTCATTTCATCATTTGTTCACTCACTCATTTAAAAAGTAGCTAGTTATGCTCATGTAATCTATAAAATTTAACTCTTAAAATTCCAAATTCCCTAAATGTCAAATGTGTTTTGATCCTGGCCAGACAAATGTTGTAACAGGGAGTTGGGAAGATTTTGCAAGATTATGTAGTTGAATCCAGACCTAGGCATGGAACTTATGCACAACCTCTGATAATGCTCCAGGTTTCATGTCACATCTAAGGAAGAACTAAGGGTCACTGGGATTCAGACTGTACTGGTACTTAAAAGAGTGTTCATAATGATGATCTGATCATATTTCTTCTTATCGCAGGTGTTTGGGGAGAAATATTGGCCACCAAAGTTTCAATCTCATACATAAAAAATGTGAGGAGAGGCTATTCTCTCATCCCTGGAGAAGAAACCCAAGAGAAGAGATATACTTGGAACTCAAGGTGATGTGTATCTCATGGCAGGGCATTGGAATTCTTCATGGTCAGGTCTGCCAGAAGCTTATAGACTGAAAAAGAAATCATTTGGGCATGGGCAGGGTCATGTGTGTTAAGGAGATATAGTTAGGCCACTAAAAGTTGAATGCAACAGCTGATGTATTTGGAAACTCATGTGCAGGATGGGCGGCCACTGAGGTACAGTCCTTGGAAGTGGATAAGGCACATTACTGTCTCAGAGTGAATGGAAGTGTGTGAAATCTGAATAAGTATGGAGAGAGTACTGCTTGAGACCCAGTGGTCCTCCTCAGTCTTTTTCTGATTTTAGAAAATCCTAACTTAATATTTTGAGGATTTTATTTTTTACATGTGAAGTGAGTATACAGTAGTATTTTGACTGTCTAATGTGAACACATCTTTTAATTATTTTTTCCAGGCTGCATTTTGATTCATTGTACACAAATGGGGTACAATTTTTATTTCTATGTTTTGCATGATGTAGATTCATGGAATTCATGTCATCATACATGTACGTAGGGCAGTGATGTCTGTCTCTTTCCACCATTTTTATAACCCCCTCCTCCCACTCATTTCCCTCTACATAATCTAAAGCTCCTCCATTCTTCTCTTACCCCATGCCCCATCCCCATTTAATATCATCAGTCACTTATCAGGAAAAACATTTGGCCTTTGGTTTTCTGGGATTGCCTTATTTTACTTAGCATGATATTCTCCAATTCCATCCATTTATCTGCAAATGCCATAATATTTTTCTTCTTTATGGCTAAATATTATTCCATTGTGTATCTTTTTGTTTGATGTTGTGCTGGTAAGGATGGGATGGGGTGGCAGTTCCTTAGGAGAATGGAAACTGGAAGCAGGGGTGGGAGACATGCAGCCACTTGGAATTATGTGGAGTCAAACACTTCTTACTCACCTGCAGGACCACTCTCATTCTTTATTTGTTGAGTTTTATTTCTTTTACTGAATGCGCTCCCTGAAATAAATTTTCCTTTAAGTACTGCTTTCATAGTGTCCCAGAGATTTTGATATGATGTTCCTTTGTTCTCATTTACCTCTAAGAATTTTTTAATTTCCTTCCTAATATCTTCTGTTACCATTCATCACATAATAGCATATTGTTTAATCTCCAGGTGTTGGAGAAGTTTCTGTGTTTGACTCTTTTATTTATTTCTAATTTCAATCCATTATGATCTGATGAAATACAATGTAGTGTCTCTATCTTCTTGTATTTGCTAACATTAACTTTGTGGCATAATATATGGTCTATTTTAGAGAAGGATCCATGTGTTGCTGAGAAGAAAGTGTATTGGAAGGTATATTCTATAAATGTCCATTAAGTCTAAATTATTGATTGTGTTATTGAGATCTATGGTTTTTTGTTCAATTTTTGTTTGGAAAATCTGTCCAGTGGTGAGAGAGGTGTGTTAAAATCACCTAGTATTATTGTGTTGTGGTCTATTTGGTTTATGAAATTGAGAAGGATTTGTTTGAAATACATGGACGAGCCACTGTTTGGGGCATAGATGTTTATGATTGTTATGTCTTACTGATTTATGCTTCCCTTAGGCAGTATGAAATGCCCTTCTTTATCACTTCTGATTCACTTTGGCTTGAACTCCACATTATCTGAAATGAGGATGGCTACCCCACCTTTTTTGCTGAGTCCATGTGCATGGTATGTTTTTCCCCATCCTTTCACCTTTAGTCTAGGGGTATCTCTTTCTATGAGGTGAGAATCATGCAGGCAACATATTGTTGGATCTTACATTTTAATCCAATCTGCCAGTCGATGTCTTTTCATTGATGAGTTCAGGCCATTAACATTCAGGCTTATTATTGAGATATGATTTGTATTCCTGGTCATTTGGTTCATTTTTCAAATTTTATTGATTTATTTATTTTGACACGACTTGGTTCCTCCTTTAACAATTCCTTTAGGATAGTTCCTCCCTTTGCTGATTTGCTTCTTTGTTTTTCATCTCTTCCTCATGGAATATTTTGCTGAGAATGTTCTGTAATGCTGGCTTTCTTTTTGTAAATTCTTTTATTTTGTTTATCATGGAAGGATTTTATTTCATCGTCAAATTTGAAGGTAAGTTTTGCTGGGTATAAGATTCTTGGTTGGCATCCATTTTCTTTCAGGGCTTGAAAAATGTTGTTCCAGGACCTTCTAGCTTTTAGGGTCTGGATTGAAAAACTTGCTGATATCCATATTGGTTTCCTCCTGAATGTAATTTGGTTCTTTTCTCTCACAGCCTTTAAAATTCTGTCTTTATTTTGCATGTTAGGTATTTCATTATAATTTACCTTGGTGTGGGTCTGCTGTAATTTTGTGTATTTGGAGTCCTATAAGCCTCTTGAACTTGATTTTCCATTTCATTCTTCACATTTGGAAAATTTTCTGATATTATTTCATTGAATAGATTGTTCATACCTTTGGTTTGTTTCTCTAAGCCTTCCTCAATGCCAATAATTCTTACATTTGGCCTTTTCATGATATCCCATAGTTCTTGGAGATTGTGTTCATGATTTCTTACCATCTTCTCTGTTTGGTGAACTTTGTTTTCAAGGTTAAATATTTTGTCTTCAATACCTGAGGTTCTGTCTTCCAGGTATTCTATCCTATTGGTTGTGCTTTCTATGAGGTTCTGAATTTGGTTTATTGATTCCTTCATTTCAAGGATTTCTGTTTGTTTGTTTTTTTCAATATCTCTAACTCTTCATTGAAATGATCTTTTGCTTCCTGTATTTGCTCTTTTAGCTGTGAATTGGTGCAATCATTCAATGCCTGAATTTGCTCTTTCATCTCATTGTTCAGTGCCTGCATTTGCTCTTTCATCTCATTGTTTGCTTCCCTAATCTTTTTAATTATGTACATTCTGAACTTCCTTTCTGTCATTTCTTCTGCCATACTGTCATTGGATTTTATTGATGTAACACCTAGATTTGTTTGGGGCATTTTCTTCCCTCATTTTCTCATATGGTTCAGGTATCAGTGTAGCACTGAGATATTTCAGATTTCCTCTATTGACTTATAATGTCCCTGAAGATTTCTAATATATCCCCTCTGAGCATTCAGTAGCCTGATATCTTCAAGGAAATTGATAATTTGGTGCTCCACTAGGAAGCTTCCTCTCTAGGGGTGGTGGCCTTCAGGTGGGGTATATTCCCTGCTAGTGGGCAGAGGTGCCTCCACTTGTTGACCAACGGTCATCCAAAGGGGAACTAGGCTGTGGACTGAGGCAAGGTCTGTTTGGGCCTGTGTCTCTGGTTTTACCATCCTGTGGGAAAACCTCACCCAGTAGGGAAGTCTCAAACAGTGGAGAGGTCTCGCTGGTCAGTTTCTGTCCTAGAGGTTCCCCTCAATCCACAACTACTGCCTTAGGATGGGCTGCCTTGCTCTGCAACGTTCCCAGGAGCCCAGACCTACCTCCTTGGTCTGGGAGCCTCACCCTTCACAGGTGAGTCTCCTTAGTCTGCCTCTCCTCAGAGAATCTGCCTGCAGTCCTGAAAACATTGCTCTGCCCTTCAGCTTGTCTCTGTGCAGCTCTTCCACCAAGAAGCCGCCTAGGTCCTGGGATCCTGCTTTGCACCCAATCGCCTGGCTATGCGGCCCCTCCTCTGAGCAGCCACCTGGAGCCCCTTACAGTCACTCCACGTCCCAACAACCTGCCACACTCCTCTTCCTCCATACAGCCACCCAGTTTTCCAGTGTGGTCTCTAGGAGTGCAAGCAAATCACTGCGCACCTCCTACTCCTGACAACCGCCCGTAGCCCTGGTACAGTCACTCCGAATCCAAGTAACCCACCACACTCCTCCTTCTCCTCTTTGCAGCACCCCCCCTCGGTGTTCAGGAGCTGTTGCTCTGAGTCCAAACAACTCACCTTGCGCCTCCTCCTCTGGTCCACTGCCCGTAGCCCTGGTGCATCACTCTGAGTCCACACGACCCGCCGCACTCTTCCTCCTCCTCCAAGCAGACCCCCTGGTGTTCAGGATCAGTCACTCTGAGTCCAAACAGCTCACTGCACACCTCCTCCTCTGGGCAGCTGCCCGTAGCCCTGATGCAGCCGCTCCAAGTCCAAGCCAACCGCCGCACTCCTTCTCTTCCTAAGGGCAGTTCCCCGGTGTTCAGGAGCAATCGCTCTGAGTGCAAACAGCTCACCACGCAGCTCCTTCTCTGGGCAGCCCCCCAGAGTCCCGGTGGGTTGCTCCAAGTCCAAGTGACCCTCCACATTTCTCTTCCTCCTCTGGGCAGCCCCCCAGTGTTAAGGAGTGGTCGTTCTGAATCCAAACAGCTCGCCATGCAGCTCCTCCTCTGGGCAGCCACTGGAGAACTGGTTAGTTGCTCCGAGTACAAGCGCTGTGCTGGAAGGCCTCCAATGCTCACACGGACAACAATGCTCCCAGTTGTCCATGTTCACCACTCCAGCGGGGGGAGGGGTATCTCATTGGGCAGCTCTACTTCACAAAGTTCCCTGCGTTCTGGGACTACCACCCCTTCCGGGATGCCTTCCCAATGGGAGAGACTCACCCGGTGGCTTTGAGTTGGTCCCAAGTCTCTCAATATCTCCTCTTCTTGAATCCTCCATCCTGGAGCAACATGAAATGCAGCCACTCTCTATTCCACCATGTTGAAACCCCTGTCATCGATTTTTCATGTTTTAATGCTTTGTTTTATTGCTTGCTGGTGGTATGCACTGTTTTACCTTGGAAGGTTATAAATGAGGGGGTATCCTTAGAATTTTCTTAGCTTTTGAGAGCATGGATCTTTTGTTCTTCAGTCAAGACTTGCCCATTATTAGAAAAGGCAAATTATGATATCTGAGAGATAATTTGTGTCCTCTGGTGATATACACAATGTTTATATTTTATAGTATTGGTCTATAACTTAATATGTGAACCAATTTTGAGAATGGCCCATGCTGAGTTAATTTGGTGTTTAGAAAATCACCTTTGTGAAGATTGTGCTCATGGTCTTTTCAACACCTATCCTTCAACCTGTGAAATCATTCAGAAACAATTATTGCCCATTTTAGTGATCTGTTATCATTTACCTGTTCTCTGTAGAATTTGGCATGATCTCTGCAAATCTATCATGCCAACTACATTGAACAACTAAATCACTCTCAATATATTTATTAACATTTTCTTAATTTTAAAATTGACAAATAAAGAGAAGTCATAATCTTGTTTGAAGCTGCTGTATGTGGGTTAACCTTACTGAGTTAATCTTCAGTTAAATTTAAGAATTTTATCTAAATAAAACTTTAAATGATTGAACCATAGTGAACCAATATACAAGTGATTATAACTCTAAATTTATCCAAATTTTCATTAGAAGCCTGGTAAATCAAGCATAGAAAATTAAAAAATGTAAACAAATATCACAAGAAGTACTTTCTAGATAGTTTGTAAATATGTCTTCCAGGAACAAAACTGGTTGTACATCCATGTTATTCTCAGTAAATATTGTTTTCCTTAAGTTAATTATACACTTCAATACTACTTCACAATGCACAATGCTCACATAAAAATACATGCACATTTATTTTCTATAAATTAATACATTTGAATCATGTGTTTCTTTAGAAGTTCAGGAGGAAAACAATAAAATATACTTGAAAATATTTAACCCTTAATATTTTAATGGAGCTTGTAGTGATACAGGAAAATATGAAAAAAAGTATTTCTTTAATTACAGTGAATCCAAGAGTAACTATGAATTATTCAATCCACACATTATATTTTATAAAATGATTCAATTATTTTCTCACAGATTATTAAGCAAAAATCACAGGTACATGAAATAAACTTCTTATAAGTAATGAAAGAGTTAACTAACAGTAGAGCAATTTATTTTCATGCAGTAAAACATGAAAGGATGCATTTATGAAAGGCTGAGGGAGAAAAATGACTTCAAAACATAAGATAAACAAAGAGAGAAACAACATGTATCTCATTTGTTTACAATAAAAAACATAAGCATTAATTTATGTTGTCAAGCTATCTGGCCATAATTGAGTTCAGACCTTTAAAATGTTATCAAACAGAAATCACTGACTCACCTGAATCACCTTCACCTGACATACAACAGAGCCAATGCTGGCAACATCCATTAAACCCAGAGTTAGCAGTTTCTTAGTGTGGCAGTATTTCAGGATACAGGTAATGAATATACTACAGTTAAGTTCTCTAAAGCAGCTAGCAGCAAAACAAGTTCACTTATACGTTTCCAAGACCCCATTAAATACAAGTATTTATATTTTTAAAGAGCAAACTCCTGGGAAAGAAGATGCTACCTAGCAGGTTTGGTAAAGTTTAGGTGGAAAATTCAGATTTAAGTTGGAAAGCTCTTGCACAAGAGATTGCATCTCCATTTTCAAAAGGTCATTTGAAATCAGCCGATCCTCCTTCCATATTTTAGAGCTCACCTCTCTGTTTTCTAAATAGAAGTCAACAGAGGGAGAAACAGTGGACTGGCAAAACTGCAGACACTGAAAGTTTTGCTCCAGGTAATACACAACACCCACTTGAGTTACGGAACAAGTCATTGGGGGACATGGAGGACAGGGCCAAGTGGAGAGGACTGAAAGGGTGGGTTGCTGTGACTGGCACTTGATATTTGAAGTTCACCAAATGTCAGTCCTCCTTTGATAAGAAGTGTGTCATGCTGAGACTCAGGCACTAATAAATCCACCATTAATCAGGGTAATGGGACGGGTCTCCAATGTTCTTTGAAAGAGCAGAGGGTGAGGTCATAGCTTTAAAGGTTTTTCATAACTTTGATTAAAGAAACAAAGCAGAAACATGGCACACACTCCCTAGCTTAGTTTTCCTCTTGTGGATGCCTCAAGGATTAAAGGCATACCACATTAACCAACTCACTGCCTCCAGACCTAGCGATGCTCCATCATGACCCAGTAACTCTGAGGAAAAGCTGAGAACCCAGAAGCTCATGCTTGCCAAGTTCTTGATGTTGTGTCCCGGAGACCACCCCAGATGGGGAGTCCATCCAGCCTACACCCACCTTACACCACTAGGGTGATGCCCTGGCCTGTGATCCCTAACCCCCTCCACCATACCTGGCGCACAAACAGGCCCAAGTCCCCTGATGGCACCAGTGTCAAGTACACACAAACTTTCCAAAGGCTCCCATAACAACAGCAGTTGAAGCGCCAGCATCACCCAACATCCACTACCAGCAGGGTGGAATTTGGTGGCCCACCACCTTGCACCAGCATCACATGTGTTGGCGCCAGGTTGTGGCTGAGAAAATCCTCAAATCCTTCCCAGCACGCTAGTTCAGGGTACACTGCGCCGTATTAAACCACAGAGGACCCTGCTCCCTGTGCTGGAGTGAGCAATGACACAGTGGCTTCCCTGCAGGATTTCGTGTTGCCTGGCTACTCCTGGCGGCCACCACTGACCCGCCCCCCTACCACACTGAAAATAAAGAGCACTGGCTCACTGTCATCTCTCCCTGGGCAGCAGTCACCACTCCCCATTCAGGGTCCCTTCACACGTGCCACTTGTGCCAAAGAAGATGGTGCAGAGAGGCAGTTCAAGCCCAGACTCAGTCCCTCCCATGCTCCTACAATTTTGCACTGATCATGCAGGCATGGGACCCTAGGGAACTGGGGCGGATATTTCAGACAGCTGCAACTCAGGATGGGCTCAGGCTGGGGCTTGGAGGCCTGGCTTGCATGGACAGTGTGCTCAGGTGCTGTGGGCCAGGTGGGACCCATGAAGGTAAGGAAGGAAAAGGAAATACTGTGGGTCTTGGACCTGGAGCATGCAGGTTTGCCTCTATATGTACACAAGGAAGTGCCCTGCACCCATCCACAGTCTCTGTGCTTTGTAGTGACACGCAAAGTTGCTGTAACTGTTCCTGAGAAATTAATGCATTTTTTTATTCCTATCAACAAGAGGCACCATGGGGCCCAACCCCTCCTGTGAAATGCTGTGACAGAGGATTGGAGAGCAGTTACTGAGATTGTCTCTGATAACCTCATAGCTGTGGCATGCTTAGAGCCTGGGAATGTTTCTGTGCAAGAGCACAGGATGCTTAGCTACTGTGGCAATGCCTTGCATGAGCAGGCTCTGTTCAAGAGTTCTATTAGCTCTGACCTTCATATGAGGTACACAGCTCCAGGAAAGGAAGGAATTCTTATGCTAGATGACCACACTATTTCACCAGCTCTGCTTTCCAAGTATCTGCCTGCTTCATAGTAACTTTTAACAATGGATTATCTTGAGAGCTATGAAAAGCCCTATCATTGCACTTTCCAACTATGGATTGCAACTACAGAAAACTACATAGGAAGTCCTAATTTCTGAAACTTTCCTGAATATAAAGAATTGCATAGTTTTTAATCTGATAATGAGATAATATGTAAAGATTGCTGGCATAAGTTTTTAGAGCTGCATCTCCATCAGAGAGCAGAGCTTCACCTGATCCCAGGTTAATCTTCAAGGCCTGTGTTTGTGAATCTTTATTTTCCAATTCCCCTTCACCCCTCAGCAGACCAGAGAGTTTGGTTGCACCCACCCAAGTTCCCAGGAGTGGACATGGCTTTGATAAACTGTTATGATTGTAAAAACTTTGTCATCTATCAAAGGACTGTAAGATTTAAAAAAAGGAGGGAGGCTGCCAATCAGGAATATCCAATGTGTCATAAGGTATTTCATTGGACTAATCAATGCAGATCTAAAACAGACATGTCAGGAAAGCTAATTATGGGTCACCTCCTGACTCAAGGCCAAAGGAAGAGGAACCCTTCTCATCTGAAGATGCAGATGTCTCCTTCACAGATGTTTACAGTTCAAACAGAATCTCCTTCCACAAATTCTTTCATGCTACCAGAGGGAGCACAGGGTTATATTTGCTTACTACTAAGGATGCTGAAATATGTCTACCTGGGGAAGTTTATAAAATTCTTACCCAAACTCAAGGGCCTCTACCCAAATGTAACTTTGGCTTAATTTTGCCCCACACTCACAGTGCTAAAGAAGAAAAATCTATAATTCCAGAAGTGATCAATTCTGATTACACTGGTGTAGTATACATTTAAGTTTGTCTCATATGCCTTTAATTCTCCCCAAAGGATCCTTCATAGTTCAATTAATTGTCATGCCTTGTATTACTGCCCAACAACCTCAATGAAAGAGGAAATACAGAATTTGGTTACAGTATTATAGAAATATGATTATCTATTACTGAAAATAGATGAAAATTAACCATTTTTTTTAAATGAGCAGTCAATCATAGGGTTATTGGACACCAGTGCTGATGTAACAGTCATACCTGTCTCAATGTGGCCTTGTGCATGACTCTTTCAGAGGGCCATCCCAGTGTTGGGCATCAGAGAAAATAATAAACAGGTGTCTAAAATGTCTCTATGTTTGCAATGCTTCACCTCTTCCAACTCACAAGTTATTACTCACGTTCAAACGTGCATTATGGCTATTCACTTTCCTATAAGGGGCAAAGACATCTTACACAAGTTACAAATGCCTATGGAGTCGCCTTATTTATAGGGGTCTCTGTGGAAATGACCACCTTTCCATTAAAGTGAAAGGTCACCATTCCTGTCTGGGTAGAACATTGATCATTGTCTAAGGAGAAGGTGGCAACTACAGAGGCTCTCATTCAAGATCAGTTTAAATTGGGACATATTGAACTTTCTAAAAGACCATGGAATATACCCATTTTTATCATAAACACAAAATCAGGGAAATGGAGATTATTACAAGATTTAAGAGGAATTCATAAATATATACAACATATGGGTCCACTTCAATGTGGATTGATTGCCTAATCCTAATTTAATTCCTCAAGATTTTTCTTTATATATAATAGACTTAACAGACTTTTATTTTTACTATTCCTCTCTTTCCTGATGATTGAGAAAAATTTGCCTTCACAGTTCCTGTTTTCAATCATCATAAGCCTGCTGATAAATGTCAGTGGTAAGTTCTTCCTCAAGGTATGTTCAGTAGATGCACATTATATCAACATTTTGTGAATAATGCTCTTCAATGTTTCTGACAATTATTCCCACATATTCTTGTTTATCATTACATGGATGATATTTTGATTTCTGGGCCAATACTTACAGAACACACTTTAACTAAATTATGACACATTCTATTACAATCTGGCCGCTATGTGGCCACAGAAAAAATTCAATGATAACTCCCTGTTAACTAATTAGGGCATAAAATACTCCAATTTTATTCCATTCTTTGTGTTCCAAACTTAACTCTTTCTCCAAAATTCTTCTTAGTTCATTTACAACAACTATTAAGACATTTTAATTGGGCTCTACCCTATATTTCTTTAACTACTGATATGTTGACACCTCTTTTTTTAACTGTTGAGAAAACAACATAATCCCACCAGTTTTTTTCAGTTAACTTCTTCACTCACTGCCACTTTTCAGCATGTTAATAAGAAGTCATTTACAGTTCTTATAGACTCCCAACACTCAATGTTCTTTTATCTCTAATAATCTTTACAGAAAAGCCTTACGCCTTTACTTCAGTTGTTGCCATTTATCATCAAATCTTGTATGTAGTACAGTGGTCATATTCTCCTCACTTTTCAGGAAAAAAATGTTCTCCCTTATGCCGATATGTATTCAAATGATCTCAGAATGTTATCATCATATTTTATCTCTTACAGGAACAGATATATTCATGTTCTTTATCTTACTTATAGAAAGACTTAACATTTACAGTATTTAAAATTTTCTTCATTTTCTCAAGCTGTCTTAACTAAATTTTTAACTCCTATTGCTTTCTATGCACCTCAGGATGAATGCCTTTCCTTGTGTCAAGTTCTCATGCTCCTTCTATAATCTCCTCCGTTGTATTTTATAGTGAAATTACTGTCTATACTGATGGAGGAAAACAATAATATTATTATGTATATTCACCAATAAAAAATGGGCTGATTATTACACATTTCCTCAAGTTTCTTCTCAGTAAGCAAAATTAGCTGCAATTATTTTGGCTCTTCATTTGTTTCCCACAACATTAAACGTCATTACAGATTCTCAGTATATAACCAAACTTATACCTCATATTTTCTCTGCAACATGTTCACCTCATTTGGACTCTAATTTGTTATCCCTGCTTATTACTCTTCAATGTCTTTTACAGGATTATACAACTCCAGTATTTCTTCCTCATATATGTGGCCACACTAAGATTTCTGGACAATTCACTGAAGAAAATGCTCATATTGATGCTGCTATAAAATTACTTTATCCTCTCTTTCAGATGCCATGGTATCACACACTTTTGTCATCAAAATGTTATTTTTAATGAAATCCTTTTCTATTTCCTCTCAATAGGCCCATATCATTGTTAATAATTGCTCTCATTTTAAACGCTTTTGTTTCACCACTTGGGAAATGGTAAACCCTCGAGGTTTATATTATAATTCCCTTTGGCAGATAAATATAATACATTTTCCTCATTTTAATCCCTATTTCTTTTTACATGTTACCACAGATACATCCCCAGGTTTTAGATGGGCCAGTGCCCGTTGTTCAGAGGTCTCAGCCTGTATCTCTCATGTGCTCCTTTGCACTGTCACCATGGGCAAACCTCATCATTTAAAAACTGAGAATGCCCCTACTTATAATTCTAGTTACTTTGCTAAGTTTTGTAATCAATGGAATATAATTTTAACCCATGAAATTCCTCACAATCCTACTGGGCAGGCTTTAATAGAGTGTGCACATCACACACTTAAAATGTGCCTTTTAAAAGAAAACAAAAAAGGGAACATAGCCTTGCTCATGTTAATAATGCTCTCAATATTGCCTTGTTCACAAGATATGCTCTTAATGTACAGTATGAAGATAATACACATAATTGGTCCTCTATCTTGGACAGGTACACTTCATCTGAGAAACCCCTATCAAAGATTTAGATAAAATACCAAGTTCCACCATAATCAATATGGCAGAACCCTGCATCTTTAATTATGTGGGGAAGGGGATATGCAGCTGTTTTTACTCCTATAGGTTCTGTTTGAATTCCTGCCAGATATGTGAGATCCATCCATCATCATGAGTTGTCATCAAGGACTTCCCAAACTGATTCCCAAATTCTATTTGACCCTGGATGAGGAGGACCCTAATTCAAAGAAGGAACTCCAATAAAACAAGATGCCAAGAAACCCTCAGTCTAGTGATTTGGGGGGATGTAAAGATTTTAACATCTACTCAATATTTCCTAGCACAATTGGATTTAGAATGTACCCTGGGAAATTTGGTTACAGTTCTGTTTGCCAAACTTACCCAGAATTCCACATCTAAGCTGATTATTATTGTGTTATTTCTGTGTTATTGTATTCTTGTCGGTGGTGACCCAGTACTCAGCAAAAATTGTTAATTCTTTAGAAATGTGTATCATCAATCTATTCTTGATAATATGGCAGCTATTGATTATTTTCTGATGTTACATCATAACGGATGTCAGAATTTAATAATATGTGTTGTTCCTTCCATTTAACTAACAATAGTAACCCCATTTAAAGGGAATTGGATCATCTTAAGAACATTGTAAAGAAGGTGCAACAAGATGATGGAAGATGGGATTTATTAGATTGGTTAACCTAATGGCTACCAAATATCACATAGATCAAAGAGCTTTTCATTGGAGGATGTTTATTGATATTTGCCTTATTATACTCTGCTTATTTTTGCCAATGTTTGCCTTTCTTTCTTTCTCCACCTTCCTTGAACAGAATACTAGCCTTTTCTATTTTAAAGGCCATACAAACAAAAATGCGGATCTGTAGGGATTTCAGATCAGTCAAAGTACAGAGGAGCAAAAGTCTTTCAGTTGAGCCAACACCTCAGGATACAATAGGTGCTGTGTTTGAAAGACTTAGAAATACTCTGCTAGTCCTCGGTCCTTAAGGCCTGGAGATACTATCTTATTATAATAACCTTTGGTCCTAGTGGACTCTGAGAAGCAAGAAAATTGTGTAATCTGGACATGAACAAAGATAACTGTACTATGTAACCTAGTGTAACTTGATATGACCCTGGAATTGATAATAAACTGGACTGGCTTTCCCACAGAAGCCACTTCTTGCTCTTCCCCATCCTTTATGCTTGACTCTTTATTAGCTCTCCCCTTAACCCTTATAACTGGACACCAATTAACCTTTACACAACACCCTGCACGTGTCTAAGCCAAAAAGGAAAAGGGAATCTGAGGCTTATGACAGCAGCTGAGTGGAGCAGATGGATTAGGAACTACATCAGTCCCTAGTCTCACCTTTGCCCCCTTCTATCACTTTAATAGAAATGAGACAAGGGTTAAATGCAGCACAAAGGAACCCTGTTCTTTGAGAACATATTGAGGACCCCTAAGGGGCACTGGCTAACAGAGAGAGCCCAGTAGTGCCCTTTTCAAGACCCTTGTGTCCTGAAGATATATGAATGTGATTGGACATGGGGAGGGTTATTTTTATTTTCCGTTGCCAGCCACATGGGTTTCTTCAATCTAGAGAGATTATATGAAAACCTAGAGGGGAAAATAAGCAATATCTACTAAGAATTGAGCACTCACTCTGCCCAGTTTTTCACAGTAGGACCACCTTACCCATAATGACATATGAAAGTCATTGATACAGATGGGAACATTGAGATTTACAGAGGCAAAGTATCTTTCCCAAATTCAGGGTCTCAAATCCTGTACTCTTCACCACGAACCATCTCTGCTTTTCTCAGAAATGGAGTGTGGAAAGATCTACAAGGGGAGCAGATTGGGACTTGGAGGAATTAGCTCTGTTCTTTAAAATTGAAAAAAATCGTGCAAATTACTGGCAGTTAGGAGAAAGTTTTGTGGCAACTGACTTGGAAATTGGAAAACCACATCAATATATGATATGTTATAAGAGATCAATGACATCACTGCCACTAGAGAGAATGTCTGCAGACACCTCTTGGAAAATTTTATTCCACTATCATCCTGGGGAAGTAAAGCTCTATTATTGTCTCCATTCTTCATTCAAAAAAACAAAGCCAGGAAATTTTAAAATATGCAAACCAACTATGTTGAAATCAGAATGAGAATCCAGATCTCCAGTGTTCTGCTCTAAGATATTTCTCCCATCTGGATATGTTGCCTTTTATAAGACTCATCAGATTTCTATCCTGAGGAGTGATTATACTACAGATATTATCCAAAAAATAAAAGAAAGAAAATATTAGAAAATCCCTTTATAATACTGGGAAGAGGAGCTAGCCAGGGCTGGAATATTTTTACCCCAAAATTAATCTTTCAACTTAATTTTATCCTGGTGAATATTGAATATTGCTTCAAAATTGAATATTAAATATATATATATATACATATATATATATATATATACACACATATATATATATATACACAAAAAAGTATTATTGGGTCTTTCTGGCACTTAATCAAACTGCATTTTATTGTTTAATGTGATATGTAAGGCATTCTCTAGCTTTTAAAAATTTGTACTTATTGTGATTTTACTCATTTTATATATTCTGTTCTGTTTTTTAAAAAAGTAAACATTCTGGCTTTCAGGACTCCTGACCCAACAGGAACCAGCTCTGAGGAACCTGCACCAAATAGAGGAAAAATTTGACCCAAATCTCCATCATACTAGCTTAGGAACAGACTTACTAACAATACTCCCAGAGAGCAAGAAATTAATTCAAGAAACAATAAATGGGATGGATTCAAACTAAAAAACTCTCAGCACAGAAAACAAGAATATGAAAAGAGATCCTATGGAATGGGAGAAAATCTTTTCCACAGGGACTTCAGATAGAGCACTCATCTCCAAAATTTATAAAGAACTTAAAAAAAATTCACAACAAAACCACAAAGAACTCAATAAATAATTGGTGTAAGTAACTAGACAGACACTTCACAGAAGAAGACATACAGATGATTAACAAATATATGCAACAGTGTTCATCATCCTAGTAATCAGAGAAATGCAAAGATTTTATCTCACTCCAATTAAAATGGCTATTTGTCAAGAACACAAGCAGTATGTGTTGGCGTGGATGTGGGGGAAAAGGCAAACTCATACATTGCTGGTGGAGATGCAAATGGGTGCATTTGCTCTGGAAAGTAGTATGGAGATTCCTCAGAAAACTTGAAATGGGCCCACCTTTTGACCCAGCTATCCCACTACTCAGTTTATACCCAAAAGATTTAAGATCAACATACTACAGTGGCACAGCCACAGCTATGTTTATAGCTACTCTATTCACAATAGTTAGATTGAGGGACCATGAGATAGAGGGCAGTTACTCCATGAACACTGAGGCATTTTTTATTTAAAAAAGAGCTGTGGTTTTCTCCTACTTTTGAGAATAAGAAGTTGAGAATAATAAACTTAGGAGAGGTTTGCAAATAAATGATAACATGGTATTAGAATAATCACTGAACTCTAACATTTTCCCACATGTTACAATGTAGAGCCCAGGTATTCCTGTTATAGTCCATGAACCATCCAACTCTCCTGGAAGTAGAACTGAATGCACATTCTCAGCTTTGACGTGGACCTACCGAATCCAGTCTGTACTTTAACATCTCCAAGTGATTCCTATGTAAGTTAAAATTTGATAGTCACTAAATAATCCCTTCATGACTTTTAGAAGTTTTTATAAGCATGATAAATATCAATCTCCTGTGTCCTTTCCTTCTCTCTGTCTTAATTCCTCTTATAGCTCATGAGATAAAAAGAAATTTTTTTTCTAAATGATAGATGTATAAATTTATTTTTAAGAAAAATCATGCAGCTTTCTAAATTATTAATAGAGCCACATATTTGTCAATTGATACATTCTGTTACATCATGTCAGATGTGCAACAACTATAAAAACATAAATTATTCAACAAACATACCACTTGTGGTAACTTTGAGAGAATATGTGACTATTATGTTCACAGAATTGAATATTTAGGACTTAATGGGCAAAAAAACAGAGTAATCTTTATGAAACTCTAGGAAAAAACCTGGAAAATTATTAATATTTATATAAGTAGCTTTCCTTCAATAAAAAAATAGATGAGCAACTCCCATAGAAATAAGCAAAGAAGATGAACAGGCAACTCTCAAAAAATAAAAAGGGAAATAAATGTTTGAAAAAGGCACAAATAAATTAAGTCATTCAAAAATGAAAAGGAAAGTCATAATGGACTTCCTTCATATATCACTGAATAGAATCTAAGTTCATCCAGAAGGGAAATGGCAATCACAAATTGGCCCTGACAGGTTCTTGGCTTACACAACAGAAAGGAATTTTAGGAAATATCAGAAGAAACACAAAGATTTATTCAGGAAAACAAGATTATTTAGAAATGTAAATAAAAGAGCCAGATATACACTCAAAGGGAGAAGGGGTGCAGGTACTTGAGACTGAGACTCACTTTAGTGGTAATGGGCTCATATTTTTAAAAGAAATTTTGTAGATAGTGAACATGAGATGTGGCAAGGGGTTGAGGGTATATCTATCTGTTGAGCTCAACACTTAATCATGGAGCATGGGGTCCATTACAGTTGCCTGCTTCTCTCAGGGTCTCTATGTTGATGTCATCCAGTCAACTTATAATGTGTAGAATATACTGATGAGTCTCTAATGATATTTCCCCTTCACTTTATTTAGTCTAAAGGAAACTTCATGAAAACTAACGACCAATGTGAACATTAATTTAACTTAAAATACTCTAAGATTCAAGTTCTTTTTAACTGTTTCTGGAGGAGAATAGTCTTGGGGACTAGTCCTTGTTTATTCTGTCTCTACCTCAAGGGGCATCGAATCATGTTTTCCTGTTCTTATAAAATTTCAAATGTGAATACGTATTCTATAGTATACTAGTAAATTGTTTTCATAAAAAAACAGGTGGTGATGAGTCTAATAAGTCACTTGTTACCTAACTCATTAAGAAATGTCCCTAATGAATTCTCAGCACTTTCTCTGAGAAAAATAATCCCCAGTACCATTAGCAGGCAAATTATAATATAAATGTGTCCACAAAGGAATATGTGCATTTTCATGTGCAAAGAAACGTCCCCATTCCCTATCCTTGGGGGTGTGTTACTTACACCTGGATCTGTGGACCTCTCCTGATGAGAAGTCTTCCCTCCTGAGGCTTCAGGGTTTCACTCTCAGATTCCTGCCATATCTAATTCCAGCCTTACCATCAGCATAAGCTCAAACTGTTGAACAGAAACTCTAGGGGTAGAGCCAGAAGGCTATGTTTTAGTAGGTATTCCAGGTGATTCCATAGCAACTCAAGTTTGATCACCATTGGTGGAAGGAAATTGCTTTCATTCTAAATTTTTAGGAAGTGTTTATCAGACTCTTTCTTCCAGCCCTGGGGCCATGCAAGAGAGAAACAATTACAGTAATTATGTGACAAGCAATAATACTTCCTGGAACAAAGGAGGAACCAGGAATAATGTTCCAGGAAATTAATGTCTAAAGAGAGACCTAGAGAATAAATAAGAGGGAATCAACAGCCAGGACAAAGGATGTTCCTGGTGAAGAGAATGCCACATGCAAAGAAGAGTTTTAATTTTAACATAAAAAATTCAGTATCATGAATGTTTTCATACAGGGGATTACCCCATACAAAATGTATTTAAAAGCATCATTCAGACAATGCACTGGTTGTGGCTATGTGGAAAACAGAAGAGCTACTAGGAGGTGACTGCTGCAGTTTAATTAAGAAATTACAGTGACAGGTTTGATTGCACACAAACAGCACCTGAATGAGCTATTTAGGAGATAGGACGTGTGTGATTTGGATCTTCAATATCCTGCAAAACCTCCCAAAGCTCACTGGTACAACAATGTTCAGAAGCAGGGTTTTCAGGAAGTGGTTGGATTATGAGGGCTGTATTCTCACCAATGGATTAATCCATTGATGAATTCATAACAGAATAAAATTTTGGGAGAACTGGAAGCTGTAAGATATGGGGCCAGAAGGCAGTAGTTCCTTGGAAGTCTATCCTTGAGGACTATAGTTTTAACCTGACCCCCCCATATCTATCTACTCCCTCTCCCTCACATTTCTTTCAACTATGAAGTGATCAGATTTGCATTACTACATACTCCCCACCATGATATTCTGCCTCTTAGAAGCCAAGAGCAATGGGGTCAAATCATAGGCCAAATTAAATCTTCCCTGTTTTTAGTTGATTCTTCAGGTAATTTGCCACAGCAATGGATATCTGGCTAACATAGGACCCATAACTAAGAAAGGACATTGTTAAGGGTGCATCCTGTTTTCCAATTTAGAAGAAGACATTTCATTTCTGTACAGAAAGATCACAGGTGGAGAGAATAAAATAAAATTATGGTTTGCAGAAGACCCTATTTCAAATTTGAATCTATTAAACTTTATGTGTCTGTTGGACTTCCATACACAGAAGGGATTATTAGACATGTGGATGTTGAATATAGAGCAGAACAAAACAAAGAACTTTAAGCTTTCTTCAATAGCAAAATGTCAAAAAGTAAAGGACAGAAAATATGACCTCTAAATTTCATTATGAAGTTGTCCACACAAACCTTAGGAGAGAACTTTTGGTGGGAGTCTGAGCCAGCCCCGGATGATAAAGCAACAAGGGTGTGATAGAGATGGCAGAATTGGCTTTGGGAAGATGCAAATTGCCAAGGTGAGGCAGAAGATGACAAGAAGGGTACAGGCATGAGAGAAGTTTGAATCCTAAAGAAAGGTGCACCAAGAAGGAGGGGTTCATGTTGAATTTTTTCATTAAATTTTCAGTTTTTGAAACTTATCCATGCTTTTGCATCTATCAATAATTCACTCCTTCATACTGCTGAAAAATAGTCTACCATATGGACATACTATGACTTCTTACTCAATCTCCAATTAATAGACATTTATATCATTTTGAATGTTTGGCTGCTGTGCACTTTTGTGGTTTTTTCAAGTACTATCTCTTTTAGTATATTTTTATGTTTTTCAATGCTCTATATCTAGAAGTACAACTGCTTTTTCACAGAACCAGTCATTTTTTTTTTCATACCATGAATTGAACATAGTGGTGATTAACAACTGAGCCAAATCCCCATCTCTTTATTTTTTATTTTAAAACAGGATCTCACTAAGTTGCTTAGGGCCTTGCTAAGTTACTAAGGCTGACTTTGAATTTTGGATTCTGCCTCTGAAACTTAATAAAAGTTTTCAACCTATGCTCTTACAAATGCTTTTTAATGGACAAATGCTATTCCATGTGTATATATACAACATTTTCTATATTCATTCATCAAAATTTTAAGCTTTAAAAATTAGTGGGATATAGTGTGCACTCTTGTAACCCTAGTGGCTTAGATGAGTTAGGCAGGAGGATCACAAGTTCAAAACAAGACTCAGGAATTTAGCAAGGCCCTAAGCAACTCAGCAATTAACTGCTTCAAAATAAAATATGAAAGAAGATCTGGGATGTGTCTTAGTGTTTTTTCGACCCTGGATTCAGTTCCTGGGTCAAAAAAAATTAATTTGTGATAAATTTAGATAAAATTATGTATAGAAAATGACAAGGAAAAGGTAAATTTGAAACATAAGTATTACACATTCTACTTCTATACACATAAAAATAAAAAAATAATTGATATAATAAATATGCACAAGAGAGTTTCATAAGATTATTAATTTTCTAAAATATTTTAAATTATTATGCATTATTTCCTTGGTTTATTTCTTCTCAGAAATCATAAATAGACACTCAAAACTATTACAAAGGAATGAACAAAGAAATGGCTTTTCTCTCTAGGAAGACTAAGACCCTCCTGTTACAGCACTTACAATTTAGTTGGGGTTTCAGTGGCTATCAGTAGATAGAAACGCATGCAAAAGTTAGTGATTAATCCTCTTTGAAAAAACTTTTTCCTACTGAGGAAATGAGACTGTTAATAGAATTAGTCAAGGTAATTGTTAAAATGGAGTAAGTAGGTTGCTTTCAACTTAGAAATGTAGTTATTATTATTATTACTATTATTACAGCTACTCTGTAGGAAATGCTGCATGTGATCTCAAAACTCAGTATTGTAAAACATGATTAAAAATAAGGAAATATTTCAAATATAATGCCTTCTGAAGCCAAGAAAGTATAGAAAACATCATACTTAGGAATGATAGATAGAATGGACTGAAAAGTTATTTTCTAAAAGCACATTAAAATATCATTTATATTCTTGGCTAAATATATTATATTGTTCTTTGTCTAGTTAGCTTGGCCCAGCTATTTCCCACATTCACTAATGGACATATATGGTTGCAAGGCAAATTTTTGTTCTAAATTTTACTTTTTCATGTTATCTTCAAAGTCCCCTATAGGAAACACTCACACTGCAGGCATATTTCTTGCTTCTAAAATTTTCAGTTTTCAAAAATGATGCCAATTACTGTTAACAAACACTTTGTTTATAAAGCAAACAGAAACAGCTACCCCTTGATTCCCAGAAAATCACCCTTATTGAGTGAATTTCTGTTTATAGACTCTGCAGAACATTAGCATGTACAAGAATAACGAGAGTGAAAACTTTATTAACTCTCTGAAGTAGGGATGGAGCTCTTTGATTAATTTTTAACTGGAATAAAATGAGAAAAGTAACCAGTTTGCAAGGATAACTGATCTAAAATTGATCAAAATTGATCCTCAAGATCTACACCTAAATGAATTCCACTGAAAGACTTTTCCTTAGATATTTAAATGTGATGTGTTCTTTGATGTAAAATAAAATGGGCAAGAAATGATGATATGATTTTTGCCACAAATATCTGGCAAACTTAGAGTCTTTTTTAGAATTTTTTAATTCATTAACTTAAAATCCATTCTAAATATTTTCATTATATTTTTCAATTCACTAAAGATATATTTTTATTTTACAATTTTGCACTCTTCAATGTAGCTGAATTTTTGAAGAATATTTTTGACCCATTCATAACTGTTTGTGTTTTTTTTTTACCCAATATTTCTTTGGTTCTTATGCACATGTCCTCCTCATTTTTCTCTCACTTTTTTTCTTTTTTCCTTTTCTTTTTGATTAAGCTTTTAATGACTCTCAAGTTATTCAGTGAAAGAATTAGCTAATCTGTTTACTCTATGACACAAAAATTATCATTTTATACTTTAATTATGCCTTAGTTTCTCACTTGTAGCTGCAGAGACTAATCTCCTTCATTACTTTATTATATGCAGATATTCTCTTTAATTTTCCCAATAAGAGATTTTAGTAGATAATTTAGAATTGTTATTGTCTTGAATTAAACAAGTATTTTCCAATATAATTTGCCTATACTTGTTAATTCCACTGCCTTCTTAGAAATCAATCCATCTCCCCACAACCAAAAAAATAAAATAAAATTAATACAGTTCTAATTTTTTTGATATATGTTGAATTAATCTTATGTAACTAAGTAATTGAGAAATTCAAGCATGTAAGGGAAACATTACATTTTTGTGTAGTTTGTCAACAGTTTCTGGGTTTCTATCCAACAATTCATTAAAGACATCTCTGATGGTGTTTTAGAATTTTATATTAGAATGTGTTCACGTGAATTGAGTACCTTTCAATATCAATACATGTATGATTTTTACCATATTATTTTCTAGTACATTACCAAGCACTGCAATGATTTAACAATCATTCTTTTATAAATTCAATATCTTGCCAATAAAATAGATTTCTTCAAAAAAGTAACCTATGTGTAGGATTCTTTAATTCCCACTCAGAGCCTTTTATACTGCATTTTCCATGCTAGGTTCAGTTGACAATTATTATCCACGTCCCATGATGGTGCTCTTTTGATGCTGTTCTGTGCGGTTTTAACTGTCCGGTTACATTTCTGATCAATGTAGTTTTGAATTTACAAATCTCCCTGCATTGTCTGCTTACTATTCATTTCTGCTGATATAGTTAATTTTTCAAATAATATTTTTCATATCTTTTCTCTGATGGCTAACATACTGATATGTTATCATAAGTTTCTTCACTTTCAAATTGTTTGACCAACTTTCCTTGAATATGTAGAGTATAAAAACAGATTTACCATTAAGTACAAATAAAATGCTTGACCAAAACAAAAAAAAAAATTACATATTAGATGAACTGCACTGGAAAACATAGAACACATATGGCAATTTGTAGCTCTGTGAACCTGAGCAATTAAAAATTTCAGCCTCAGTTTCCTCTTATAAAATGTAAAGAGAGGAGTAATTATGTAAAATCTGGGAGAAGAATGAACAAAGACATTATATGTAAAATGCTTAGTTCATCTCACACATTGGAGTCTCTTGGCTTTATATAAATATTGTTTTACTTATGATACTGACAATATTTTTAAAACCATTGAGAAATTTTGTGAGGGAAGAAGAACATTCAGCATATGCAGAAATGATGAAATGGAAGAGAATACTCACAGGAGGTTAAATTACATGAAAGTAATTTCAATATTATTTAAAAGTGAAAGCACATATTTGTTGGAAAAGTAAAAATCAGTAGCCCAGACCTGGGAGCAGTGTATGACAGCATAGTCCATATGAATAGAATTAGTAGAAAGTTAATGTATATGTTTCTCTGACAAAGAGACAATCATTTTGCATTCAGTGGAGAATACAAGTGTTGCAAATAGAGAGTTTAAGTGTCTTCATTTGATTTTGAGACAAAAGGGAAATTTTGGACATAAAATTTTTACACAATGAAAGAAGAGGATTGATGTTGAATCCCTTGAGAAGTCTATTAAGTGTTGGTTTGTGTTCTGGATTACTGGAATAATAACATAATAGGCATTGTATAAAAAAATTATGTCCCATTTATATGACTAGGAGGAATAGAATTCATAGATACATAGGCATTGGTTTTGTGTTTAAAGCAGTGGAGAATACAAGGATGTAGTGCACTTATCTTTCTCACATTCTCTGAAGAAAGTCTGAAACAGAAAATTGTCTTTGCAAGGATATAGTCAGGAAATGCACATAAAGGGAGGGGATGGGAATAAAAAAAGAAGTTATTTCAAATGTGGGAATAGTTTGAGAGACACAGAAACAATATTATAAAGATGTTTAGTAAATACTTATTGCTTGTTGGGCTTATATTTGTCTGATACATAATATTAAAATGAAAAATTATACAATCATAAACACTTAAAATTAGTGATTGACTCATACATGCTATGCTTTATTCTTAAATAACAAATGCATAGCCAGTTTTTATGGAATCTAACAAACTGAATGAAGTCAACATCCCACATTATTAAATACTGTGAAAAACAAAACAATACAAAACAGTAATGAAATAGAAAACAGTAAAAATATCTAGGTGGCTTATCAATTTAAGAATAGCACCAAAATTATACTCAGGGAATGTTACTATTTAGTTTTGGTATTATGAAAGAGCAGTTTATGAATGAAAACCTTTTGTATGATTTGATACTTTTCTAACAGATACTTGCTTCCTTATTAAATTCTGTGGTTTTTTCTTTCATAAACAGAGATTTCCAGTTGAACATTGAACTTTCAAAGTGGAAATTTTTAGAGTATCAACCTTGTTCTGTTTCCTAATCACTTCATAATATTATCTCAAATATTTTCCTCAAGAAAATAGTAAATTTGAAGTTATTAAAAAGTTTTGGTAGTATTTATTATTGTATGTGGATCCATTATACTCATACATAAAATGCCTGCTGTATGAGAACATAATCATAGGGGTTGAGTGGTAGTTAATAGAAAATAGAAAGGAAATTTCCTTACAGCTGCTTTAAATGATACTAGCTATATATATATATATATATATATATATATATATATA